>NC_066570.1:8875914-9175914 GCF_024679095.1 Eriocheir sinensis
AGGAAGTATAACCAAACGGAGGTAACACACACACACACACACACACACACACACACACACACACAGAGGCTAAAACTTGGCTGTCGAGGCCCAAAGTTTGCCTAATGACGCGGCGAGTCCTTCCCTGCAGGTGGCGCTGTGTGTGTGTGTGTGTGTGTGTGTGAGAGAGAGAGAGAGAGAGAGAGAGAGAGAGAGAGAGAGAGAGAGAGAGAGAGAGAGAGAGAGAGAGAGAGAGAGAGAGAGAGAGAGAGAGAGAGAGTGTGAGTGTGTGTGAGTGTGAGTGTGTGTGTGTGTGTGTGTAGGAGGGGCCTGGCGGAGAGGTCTGGAGTAGCTCACCCAAAGACCACACGGATAACGTCACGGGAAGTTCTTGTAGTATTGTTGCGTTATTAGTTTTATGCTGCTTGAAGAGGTTGTTGGTACAGTGGCCGCCGGTAACTGTGCTTGTTGATAATGGTGTTACTTTTGTTGTTAATGATTTCGCTGCTGTTACTATGGCAGATGTTTTGGTTGTTGTAGCAAGCTGTGTTTATTGCTGTTGTCGTAATTGTTTTGTTGTTGTTGTTGTTGCATTGGTAATAATTGTTGTTTTTGCTGATTATGCTTTCCATGTTAAATCTTTATGTCGTTGCTGTTCATGTTCATACTCATAACTGTTCTCTATATAATTAAAAAGTAATTCCCTATTCTTATTTTATTTGCCATTCATATTCTTATTATTATTAGTGTAGTTATCGTCCAAATGTGTTTCTGCACTTTGTTTTGTTGTTGTTGATGCTGTAAGCGCCGCTGTTGTTTCATTAACGCTGATTTCTGTCGAAGTGTTAGAGTTAAAACCTCGCCACTTTCCGTCGATAATGAGTTGCAACACTTTCCTGATTAACAGTGTGTGTGTGTGTGTGTGTGTGTGTGTGTGTGTGTGTGTGTGTGTGTGTGTGGGTGTGTGTGTGGGTGTGTGGGTGTGTGTGGGTGTTCAGACGGCGTTCATTAATTATGGAATTTTTACGCTAATTTGTTGAAAAATGGCGAGAGTTTAATTAAGTGTATTAGGGTGTGGTCCTGTGTGTGTGTGTGTGTGTGTGTGTGTGTGTGTGTGTGTGTGTGTGTGTGTGTGTGTGTGTGTGTGTGTGTGTGTGTGTGTGTGTGTGTGTGTGTGTGTGTGTGTGTGTGTGTGTGTGTGTGTGTGTGTGTGTGTGTGTGTGTGTGTGTGTACATCAATACCTTCATGCATGCACTTGTCTACATGAGTGCGGCGAGTGGACGCAAGTCGATCCGTATGCATATTCGTGTGTGTGTGTGTGTGTGTGTGTGTGTGTGTGTGTGTGTGTGTGTGTGCAACAGACAGCCGACGTTCCTAGCAGGTCTCCTCCTCCTCCTCCTCTTCGTCTTCCTCCTCCTCCTCTTCTTCCTCCTCTTCTCTCTCCTCCTCCTCCTCGGTGCTGCCTCCCTCGCTATTGACCGGCCGCCCCCCTCGCTCGTCCCCCACCCATGACCTCCTTGCTTTACTTCTCTCCGCTCCTCCTCCTCCTCCTCCTCCTGTTCCTCCTCCTCCTTGCCTCCCCCTCTTCCTCTGCCTCCTGTTTGGCTCCTGTACCCTCTCTCCCCCATTCTTCTCCTCCTCCTCCTCCTCCTTCTTCCCCTCCTCCTCCCCAACTCTTTCTCCCTTCAGTCCATCACTCCGAGGACGCTGAACTGGAAGGTGCATTCTCTCCCCTTTCCACTGCCTCCTCCTCCTCCTCCTCCTCCTCCTCCTCCTCCTCTGCTGCGTCTACCACCTACTGTTAATTATCGGCACCACCTCCACCACTTTCACTTTTATTTCTAACACTTTCACTACCTTTGACTAGCAACACCACCACCACCACCACCACAACCACCACCACCACCACCACCACCACCACCACAACCACCACCACCACAACCAACACCACCACCACCACCACAACCACCACCACCACCACCACCACAACCAACACCACCACCACCACCACAACCAACACCACCACCACAACCACCACCACCACCACCACCACAACCAACATCACCACCACCACCACAACCAACACCACCACCACAACCAACACCACCACCACCACCATCATTATATCAGCAACAAAAACTATCACAATATCCGTAACCACCACCATCATCACCATCACCACCAATCTTACCACCACCACCAACACCATGACTTTCTCTTCCTCCTCCTCCTCCTCCTCCTCCTCCTCCTTCTCCTACTCCACTTTCACCTCCTTCTTCCCCCCTTCTGGTGTCCACCATCCTATTCTGTTGCTCAAATAGTCCCCAATGCCGACCACCACCACCTCCACCACCACACCACCACCACCTCCACCGCTTTGATTTTTATTTCTTTCTTTGTTCACTTTTACTTTCTTTTGTTCAGTGTTACCCTTCCCCCACCAACACCCACCCCCCCACCACCACCTCCACCACCTCCACCACCACCTCCACCGCTTTGATTTTTATTTCTTTCTTTGTTCACTTTTACTTTCTTTTGTTCAGTGTTCCCCTTCCACCACCACCTCCACCACCGCCACCACCACCTCCACCACCTCCACCACCACACCACCACCACCTCCACCGCTTTGATTTTTATTTCTTTCTTTGTTCGCTTTTACTTTCTTTTGTTCAGTGTTCCCCTTCCACCACCACCACCACCGCCACCACCACCACCACCACCAATACCTACCTAGCCGGCATTCCCCTTTCTTTACTTCTATTCTTTTTTTCTTTTTCCAAGTTTTCATTTTCTTTTTCTTTATTCTTTTTTGCTCCTTCATTTTCTTTTTATTCTTTTTTCTCCTCCTCGTCCTCCTCCAAGTCTTCCCCTAAATCCTCCCCCACTTCTTCCTCTTCTCTTTCTTCCCCTGCTCCTCCTCCTCCTCCTCCTTCCACCACTAACATTATTACACTGCCATTTTTCCCTCCACCACCACCACCACCACCACCACCACTGCATGTAACTACTTTCTTACAAACACCACCGCTAACACCACAACCTTCCCTTCCCCCTCGTTGAACACCACCATCACCACCACTATCAACACCTGTTATTAATCATCACCCTTGTGTATTCCTCACCCTGAAGCATAACCACCACAACCACCACAACCACCACCACCACCACCACCACTACAATACCCACCACCATCACCTCCACTACAATGCGGCTGCTCCCTAAACCCCCCCCTCCTTCTTCCACTACAGCATTGCCACCACCGCCACCACCACCACCACCACCACCACCACTACCACCACCACCACCACCAAAATGCTTCTTCACTACCACTCCTTTCCCCTGCCCCCAACACAACACCGTCAATATTGATCAAAACTCACAAAGCAAATGCATTTCTTTCAGTATAAATGCGGAGTGGGAAAGGTGAGTGTGGGAGGGAGGAGGAGGAGGAGGAGGAGGAGGAGGAGGAGGAGGTGGGCGAGGAGGAGCTATTTCTATATAATGACAGATTCGTTTATTTTAGTTCATTTTCCAACGTTTTTTTTTTTTATACTTAAGAGCCAGTTTCACAGTTTGACATTAGGGGTTAGTAGGCTCCCGAACCAATACCAAAGACTTCGCATGATGTTTTGTGTTCATAAATGTTAAGAAATTCGAGGGAAACTAATCAGAAAATCTCTTATGTTTCTGGTGTTGCATCCAAGACCTAACCATTACGGAGGTGTTTATGAAGCAGAGTAAGGCGTTGAATATCCATGGTAAAGAACTGTTAATGGTAGAGGAAAGGAGAGTAAGGCGTTGAGTATCCATGGTAATGCTATTGGTAAAGGAAAGGAGAGTCAGGCGTTGAGTATCCATGGTAATGCTATTGGTAGAGGAAAGGAGAGTCAGGCGTTGAGTATCCATGGTAAAGAAGATAAGATAAGATAACTTCATTGTCACATTGAATACGAAATACAACATGAAATTTGGAGAAGGAGAGGTAATGTTATGGATTTGTTATTAATTTGCAGAGTTTGGTTGGAGACGTTACAAATAGGCCTCGCATTGGACTGTGGAATTAAGTCACTTTTTGTTTTGTGATATCTCTTTTAACACCATATATACAGACATCCATATAGTAACACATACCTATATTTAAACTTAATAAAATAGCGCTCGAGGGGGACCTGATAAAGAGCTAAGGGACGTAATAAAAGAGGAGCTTTGGGAGACTAATAAAAGAGCTGTGAGGACGCAATGAAAAATAGCTAGACGGGGTGGGGGAGGAACACTCACACATACACTATTCATCTACACAGGGGGCTTCAGGAGGAGGAGGAGGAGGAGGAGGAGAAGGAAGGAGGAGAAGAAGGATGAGAACGAAGGAGGAGGAGAAGGAGGAAGGAGGAGAAGGAAGGAGGAGGAGAAGGAAGGAGGAGGAAGGAGGAGGAGAAGGAGGAGAAGGAAGGAGGAGGAGGAGGAGAAGGAAGGAAGACTAGAAGGAAGGAGGAGGAGGAGAAGGAAGGAGGAGGAGAAGGAAGGAGGAGGAGAAGGAAGGAGGAGGAGAAGGAAGGAAGGAGGAGAAGGAAGAAGGAGGAGAAGGAGGAGGAGGAGGAGGAGGAGGGGAAAATTACCGAACGACTCAAGCGACAACATAACTGAAGAAATGGAGACGAGGAGGAAGAAGAAAGAAAGGAAAAACCAGAAAGTCGAACGAGGGGAAGAAATAAACGTAAGGGAAGAATGTTAATAATGGATCCCAGGAGACAAATTAACCAGCGGAGAAAATTAATGAAACTTCAAGACCCCCGTGTGTGTGTGTGTGTGTGTGTGTGTGTGTGTGTGTGTGTGTGTGTGTGTGTGTGTGTGTGTGTGTGTGTGTGTTTCCCCGCTTGGTGCACTGCCGAACCCTTGCAAGAAGAGTCAATGCCCGTTACTCCCTGTAGCGTGCAAGGCGAGGAGGAGGAGGAGGAGGAGGAGGAGGAGGAGGAGGAGGAGGAGGAGGAGGAGAAGAACGCCGCTGGGAAAACCAACCAAGAGGAAGCACCGGCAAACTCTCTCACACACACACGCACGCACACACACACACACACACACACACACACACACACACACACACACACACACAGTAAAAAAAAATGCGAATGTTTTTTTTTTTGGTGTGTGTGGTGCTGAGGGGCGGCGCTGAGGGCGTGAGAAAGGTCGGCTGATTTGGACGTTAATAATATATCTAATCGCCTCCTTATCCTCCTCCTCCTCCTCCTCCTCCTCTTTCTTTAAATAGACAGAGGGAGGGTTTGATGAGCGTCTTGATGGTCTACACACACACACACACACACACACACACACACACACACACACACACCAGGAGTCACCACACCCATTATCATCATCACCACAGTACTCGTCACCACTCTCATTAAACATCACCACCATTAATAATATACATGGGATTCAGGTTCTCAAGTTACCAAAGACCCATGGGACAAAGAGACGGAGATGGACGCCGATGCAACGCCGAGCTTAGTGTATGCCTCATTTTATCTTGCCTTTACCAGTATTCAGATTTTTACCTTGGAAGTTTAACGCCTTTGTCATCTCTCTATATATCTCTCCCTTCTGTCACACCACCACCGCCACCACCACCATGACCACCACCATGCAAAAAGCCACAAGATTCTTCCATTCCAGCAATAACATTCCCTTCTTGGACACACCCGCCCACTCGATCAGTTCCTCCCTCTGTCCCAAGTACTACCCCTCTACCTGCTGTCCTGTCCCCTCCCCCCTCCCCCACACGTCTTCTCAGTACCCAAAAACTTTCCATTCAATCATTTCGTATTCAGAATTCGTATTTAGGAACCCGCCCATGACATCGTTTCTTTCCTCTTACAGTTTTTTCTCTCGTCCTCCATCTTCCCCCACATTCCACTACCTCGAAATGTTAGCCCGCACTGTTCCTTCTCTACCTGCCTCAACTATCCAATTGGTTCTTTACTTCTACCGCTAGTGTCTTCTTATTAAATCCCTTTCTGTATCTTCTCTCCCTTCAACAACTCTCTACTCCATCCATCATTCTCAATAGCTACCTCCGCCTCCTTAAAACCATTTCTTCTGTTCCTTCTTTCCTTTCACCAACTTCATCATCAACTTCAACTCTCTTCTCTCCCTTCAACAACTCTCTACTCCATCCATCATTCTCAACAGCTAACTCCTCCTCCTTAAAACCTTTCCTTCTGTTCCCTCTTTCCTTTCACCAACTTCATCATCAACTTAAACTTTCTTCTCGTTTCCTTCTTCTTCATCCCTACTATTCCTTCTGTCCCATCTTTCCCTTCACCAACTATCTTCTCGTCTCCTTCTTTTCCGTCCCTAATTTCTCTTCCATCTTCTTTGTCTTCACTCGCTCCCTCCTCCACGACTATTCCCTTCTCATAACCATTCCCTTGATCCCTTCTCTCTCCCCCATCGTCCCTATCCCTGCAACCTACTTCTTCCTCCTCCCTTGGCATCCCTCCCTCATTTCCCTGACGGAGGTGGCGACTAGGCAGCGCGTGGGCGGAGGTACGAGAGAGCTGCGCCGGTCGGTGGTGGCGGTGGAGAAAACTATCCCACCGCTGGCACCAGTGTGTGTAATGGTTGCCAGTTTGCCGCAAGGGAGCGTTCCATTAGTCGCTTTTTTGGTAAGTAGGTGAGGTGCGCGGGGCAGGTGGAGCCAGGTGAACACCCCCCCTTCCCTTGCCTCTCTAGTTCTTCCTCCTCCTCCTCTTCCTTCTTCTTCGTTCGTTCCCTTCTACTTTTCTACTCCTTCCTTACTTGAACTTCCAGGGAATTACTCCTTCTTCTCCTCCTCCTCCTCCTCCCTTTCTTTCTTTCATTATTTTTTCTATTCTTCCCCGTCCCTTTCTTCCTTCTCTTCCTCCTCCTCCTTCCTTTCTTTCTTTCATTATTTTTTCTATTCTTTCCCGTCCCTTTCTTCCTTCTCTTCCTCCTCCTTTCGTTCTCTCCTGTTTTTTATATTCCTACTCTACTTGAGCTTCCTCTCTCTACCTCTCCACCTCCTCCTCTTTCTCCTCTTCCTTCTTCCTTTCTTTCATTATTTTTCTATTTTTCCCCGTCCCTCTCTTCCTTCTCTTCCTCCTCCTCCTCCTCCTCTTCCTTCTCTTCCTCCTCCTCTTCCTTCTCTTCTTCCTCCTCCTCTTCCTTCTCCTGCTTCCTTTTTTTCATTCTTCTTTTGTTACTCTTTCCCGCTCCCCTCTTCACCCTCCTCCTCCTCCTCCTCCTTTCGTTCTCTTCTTCTTTTCTCTCCCTTTTATACTTTGAACTTCATCTTCCTTTCTCCAGGCGTCCTCCTCCCTCTCCCCCTCCTGCTCCCTTTTTCTCATTCTTTTGCCATTCTTTCCTGCCCCCCTCTTCACCCTCCTCCTCCTCCTCCTCCTCCCTTATTTTCTGTTCCTTCTCTCCTTGAACTCCTTCTTTTTTTCATCCAGCTCTCCTCCTCCTCCTCTTCTCCCTTCCTCTCTTTCCTTCATTCATTCTTTTCTTTCTCTTCTTTCTCCCCATCCATGACTATTCTCCCCTTTTTCCTGTCTTTCTTGTCCTCGTCAACATTTTCTTTCTCCTTTATTTTCATTCTTATTCCTTCTCTTCATGCGCCAAATCTTTCTCTTCTTTCCCCTCTCTGTTACTTCTTACTCGCGAGGACGTTCACTCTCTCCTCCTTCCTCCATGTTACCTCCACCGCCTCCTCTTCCAAATCCTCTTTCTCCTACTCCTCCTCCTCCTCCTTTAAATCCTTCTTCTCCTCCTCCTCCTCCTCCTCCGCTCTAAGAAAAATGGGACGTTATGGGAGGGATTTAGCAGAGGCACGGAGCTCCAACACACACACACACACACACACACACACACACACACACACACACACACACACAAGCGATCACCACCACTACCGCTAACACCACCATCACCATCACCACCACCACTATCATTAACACCACCTCCACCACCAATACCAAAAACACCATCACCACAACCACTACACACCACCACTACCACAATCACCACTACCACAATCACCACCAATTACAATTACTTCCACAATTACAACAAACATTATTAATCATCATCAGTTCATCACGGTCATCACCACAACCACCATTACCATCACCACCACCATCACCACCACCATCACCACCACCACCACCATCACCACCACCACCACCACCACCACCACCACTTAAGCCTCTCATAACACCACCTAACCCCACCACCACCATCACCATCACCATCACCACCACCACCACCACCACCACCTAAGCCTCTCATAACCCCACCTAACCCCACCACCACCATCACCACCACCATCACCACCACCACCACCACCACCACCACCTAAGCCTTTCATAACACCACCTAACCCCATCACCACCACCACCACCACCATATTCCTTTCTCTCTCACACACACACACACACACACACACACGCACACACACTGCGTCTGCTCAGTCCACTCTCGGTCCTCTTGTTGGCCCGAGGAGCAGATACTCAACCTCCTCCTCCTCCTCCTCCTCCTCTTCTTTACTTTCTCGTTCTTCTCTTCCCTTCATCATCGTTTTTCTCTTATTCTCCATATTTCTTGTCGCCGTTCATCTCTCATTTTCCTTCTTTTCCTCTTCCTCTTTTTTTCCTCCTCTTCCTCTTCCTCCTCTTCACATTCTCTTTTTCCTCTTCCACTCATCATTATTTTCCTCTTATTCTTCATATTTCTCGTCTCCTTCCATCCTCTCCCTTTCCTCCTCCTCCTCCTCCTCCTCCTCCTCCTCCTCCTCACTTCCTCGTTCTCCTCTTCCTCTCATCATAATTTCTTTTCTTTTTCTTCATATTTCTCGTCGTCATCCATCTCCTCCTCCTCCTCCTCCTCCTCCTCTTCTATCCTCTTCCTCTCCTTCCTCCACCTCCTCCTCCTCCTCCTCTTCTATCCTCTTCCTCTCCTTCCTCCTCCTCCTCCTTCTCTTCTATCATCTTCCTTTCCTTCCTCCTCCCCCTCCTCCTCCACCACCACCACAACCTACTCACCTAACCAAGAGTGTACTGGCTCCACAATGCTCCACACGGCTCCCCCTTCCTCCCCCCTTCCCTCCCCCTCCCAGTCAGTCATCACAGGAACGCCGCCGAGACTTCCAGGAATAAAATTAGTTCATCGTTAGTCCGCCAGAGTCTTGTCCTTCAACCCGCCGTCTCTCCCTCTCCATCTCCCTCTCTTTCTTTATCTCTCTCTCCTCTTCCTCTACCCCTTTTCCTCCCTTCAGTATCCTCCCTTCCTCCCCCTTCCCCTGTCAAGCCCTCTCCCACCCCGTCTTCATACTTTTCCCTCTGCTTCCTCACTCTCCTTCTCTCCTTTCTTTGTTCCTTCCTCCTCTCCCTCGTACCCCTTTTCCTCCCTTCAGTATCCTCCCTTCCTCCCCCTTCCCCTGTCAAGCCCTCTCCCTGCCCTTCTTCATTCATTCTTTTCAATATTCCTTTGGCTCTCCTTTTCTTCCTTTGTTCCTTCCTCCTCTCCCTCGTACCCCTTTTCCTCCCTTCAGTATCCTCCCTTCCTTCCCCTTCCCCTGTCAAGCCCTCTCCCTGCCCTTCTTCATTCTTTTTCCCTCATTCCATTTCAATATTCCTTTTGCTCTCCTTTCCTTTCTTTGTTCCTTCCTTCTCCTCCTCGTACCCTTTTCCCCTCCCTTAAATATCCTCCCTTCCTTCCCCCCTCTCCACTTCAAGCCCTTTCCCTTCCACTCTTCCTTCTCTTATTCACCCAACCCTTTCCCTTCTCTCATTTACCTTCTTTCATGATTTCGTTTAACCCTCTTCCTTTTTGTCTCCTCCAATGCCCCTTTTCTCTATTCACTCAACTCTTTACTGCACTCCCTCCCTCACCCCTTATCCTCCTTCTCTTATTCATCCAACCCTTTCCCTTCTCTCCTGCACCTCCTTTCCCATTCTCTCATTGCTTTTTTTTCGATCTATTCTCAGCTACTTTATCATTCTCTCCTCACTAGTCCATTTCCGTCTAGCTTTTCCTGCATCTTTAATCCTCTTCTCTTATTCCTTCTTCCTCCTCCCAGCTCTCTACCTGTGCCTAATCGATCTGGTTCACCTGTCTTGCCCTTTCTCCCTTTTCTCACCCGTTTCCTGTTCCTCCCTTATTCCTTGCTCCTTCATGTCCCTAAACCCTATGCATCTCCTCTCTTCCGCCCCTTTCCCTGTTCATCCTCTTCTTTTCAACCCATCCATTCACTTCTCTTTTCCGTCTCATAGTGTTGTCAATCCTTCCTTTCGCTATGTTCCATCTCGTTATCTCCTCTCCTTCCCTTCTTCTTCCTCTTCTTTTTCTACGCATCCTCCCTTCCCCTATTCATTCATTTCTCAGTACTATCAACCTCTTTTTCCTTTCCTTTTATTCCGTCTCGTCATCACTCTTCCGTCCATTTTCCTGTCCTGTCTGTCTCTTTTTTTCATCTTCATTTTCCACATGTTTTATTTATTTCACCGTGCTGTCAATCTCTTTCCCTTTCCTTCTGTCCCGTCTCGTCATCTCCTCTCTTCCGTCCATTTCCCTGTCCTGTCTGTCTCTTTTTTTCATCTTCATTTTCCACATGTTTTATTTATTTCACCGTGCTGTCAATCTCTTTCCCTTTCCTTCTGTCCCGTCTCGTTATCTCCTCTCTTCCGTCCATTTCCCTGTCCTTTCTTCTTCTTCTTTCATCTTCATTTTCCACATTCTTTACTCATTTCACCGTCTATCAGTCTCTTCTTTTCCCTCTGTCCCATCTCTTCTTTTCTCCTGTCATTTCCTTCCGTCTGCCTCGGTCTAATTCATCTCTCTATTCTTCGTACTCTCTCATTCCTCTCACTCTCATTTCCTTCTGTTTTCATATTTTTTTTAGTATTTTTTTTTACCTCCTCTTCCCCCCCCCCCTCCCCCCCCCACGCTCACTTCCATTCACACTCCTCCCTCTCCTTCATTCTCATTTCCTTCGCTAGTCACCCTTTTTTTATGTTTATTTTATCTCCCTCTTCTCCCCACTTTCCTTCACTCCTTTTTCCTCCTCTTTATCTCCCTTCTCCTCCCACTCCCTCTTCCATTCACACTCCTTCCTCTCCTTCATTCTCATTTCCTTCGCTAGTCACCCTTTTTTTATGTTTATTTTATCTCCCTCTTCTTCCTACTTTCCTTTACTCTTCTTTTTCCTCCTCTTTATCTCTCTTCTCCTCCCACGTTCACTTCCATTCAGATTCCTTTTCCTCCCCTTCACTCTTATTTCCTCCTTGAGTCACCCCCCTCCCCCCACCTCCTGTCCTCCACCCCGGCACCACAATCCCCTTACCTCCCTCCCCACTCCGGCACCCCAACCCCCTAACCTCCCTCCCCACCCCGGCACCCCAACGCTCTAACCTCCCTTCCCACCCCGGCACCCCAACCCCCTATCCTCCCTCCCCAGCCCGGCACTCCAACCCCCTAACCTCCCTCCCCACCCCTGCACCCCAACCCCCTAAGCTCCCTCCCCAGCCCGGCACCCCAACGCTCTAACCTCCCTTCCCACCCCGGCACCCCAACGCTCTAACTTCCCTTCCCACCCCGGCACCCCAACCCCCTAACCTCTCCCCCCCCCTCCTCCCCCTCTCTTAGGTCTGTACGCCTTATTCTTTATTTATCGGCAAGGAAGGAGTCGGCGAGGGGTCGTCCGATATTGGCGCAGCCCACCCCGATAATTGTGTGTGTGTGTGTGTGTGTGTGTGTGTGTGTGTTTTATAGGAAAAGGAAGCAGCTCAAGGGTAAAAAAAAGTAGTGTAAATGAGAAAAAAAAGTAAAGTAATGAGTAATAAAGTGATCAGTCATGTAAATGAGGAAAAAAGTAAAGAAATGAGCAATATAATAAAGTAATAAGTAATGGAAATGAGAAAAAAAGTCGAAAGAGAGAGAGAGAGAGAGAGAGAGAGAGAGAGAGAGAGAGAGAGAGAGAGAGAGAGAGAGAGAGAGAGAGAGAGAGAGAGAGAGAGAGAGAGAGAGAGAGAATTTTCACTTGGTAACAACAACAAAAAAACTATAATGAAAGCAACAATTATGTGCGTGAGGTGCGTGGAGGCGAGCGAACTGAAGCCAAGACTCGTGACCTTCATCGGAGGGATTAGATTAAAACGAAATAATGGAGACGAAATGGCCGAGAAAGTACGAAATGGCGTGTCGACTAGAAATAAGCAATCAGAAAATGCATTAGACAGAAAAGTACGTAGCAGGAAGCAAGAACACATGAACTTTAATAGGAGAAAGAGAGAGAACCTGGAAGAGAACGAGGGAAAAACGTAAAATATAAAATAGAATGTGCTGAAGAGAGAGCGCTGACAAAATAAAGAATGCAGGGTAAAACAAAAGAAGGGAGCTGAAGGAGAAAACAAACAAGGTGTAAAGGAAAGAACGGGGAGGGAAAAAAACTGAATGTGTTGGAATGGAAGGAAAAAGGAGAGAGGAGTAAGATAAAAAGGAGAGAGGAGTAAGATAAAAAGGAGAGAGGAGTAAGATAAAAAGGAGAGAGGAGTAAGATAAAAAGGAGAGAGGAGTAAGATAAAAAGGAGAGAGGAGTAAGATAAAAAGGAGAGAGGAGTAAGATAAAAAGGAGAGAGGAGTAAGATAAAAAGGAGAGAGGAGTAAGATAAAAAGGAGAGAGGAGTAAAAGAAAAAAATAATCGAAAAAGTGGATAACAAAGATGAGAGAATAATAAATGAAGAATAATAAATAGATAAATAAATAAATGAAAAAAATGGGCAAATAATGAAACTTTGATATAAGAAAATTGTGAGATATATTAAGGAAAAAATGAGAAAAAAAAATCTTCGGGAAATGTAAAAGATAGCGTGAATGAAAAATGAAAAATGTACAGCAAGACAAAATAAAATGAACTGAAAAGAAAAAAAAAGATGAATGGTGAGAAGGAAGCAGGCGAGGACGAAGTAGAAGAAGACGAAGACAAAGACAAAGATGAAGAAAACGAAGACGAAGAGGAAAAAGAAAAAGAAGAAGAAACAAAAATGAGACAAAGAAATGAATCAAAGTGGACAAGGAAGGAGAAGTAAATAGAAGGAGAAAAGAAGAACAGGCAACACTCAGCTATATTTACAAGCTTTCAAAAGTCGTATTAGTATTTATCAACAGTTATAAGGCTAGTTTGGCTCTTGAAATCTATTTTTGGGGACGGAGTTAACCAGAAGTGTTGAATTTTCAGAGTTAGTCGACATCTTTTTCAGTCGTAGAAAGTAATATGAAAAAAAATCAACAAAACCAACTCACTGTGTCTTAAAAAACGGGTCAAAGAAGACAAATCAGACACATTATTGTTGATAAGATAAGATAAGATAAGATAACTTTATTGTCACATTGAATACGAAATACAACATGAAATTTGCTTTGGGATTGAACTCGCTTAAAATATCAGGCAACAGTAAGTCAAGGTAAGCATAGGCAGGTGATGAGTGGGGGGGCTCGAGGAAAAATGTTAAAAGACGCTGGAGATAACGAGTGTAGCCAAACGAGGTGAACGAGAGAGGCGAGCTGGCGAGACGGAGCGTGAAGCGAATAATGAAAGCGATTAGTTACAATAGGCGCAAAGTTAGAGGCGCGAGGGACACAGGCAAGTATACATTATATGATGCCCAGCGAGGTGTGAGACGAGCCGGGAAATTACACGTCTGAAGTGGGGAAGGAGGTCGAGGAGGGGAAAAAACGAGGGGCGTCAAGAAACTGTCGGATGGGAAACAGAGCGTGAGGGGTTAAGCAGGGCGAGGCGAGGCGAGGGCGGCGCGGATGAAGGACAACTGGAGATGAGGGATACAAGGGAGGATGTTCGGAAGGTAAGGAGGGAAGGAAACCAAGCGTGTGATGAGCCAGGCACTATTAACCCTCTCGCGCACCGTAAGTTTCCAATAAGTTTCTGTTCCACTTGGCATACATTTCTCAAGCCCGACCGGCCTTTTTGTTGCCGCCGCGATACTCTACATTCCCGGACGTATTTTACCCTCACAGAGATATCGTACCCCAATGAATATGGTATCAATGGCTTCATAAAGACTTGTACTAGAGCATGCGCAAATAAAAATAAAGGAAAAAAAAATAGGTATATATATATTTCAAGTTTCAAGTCTCCGTATAGCGTATTGTAGGCATCCTATGTACCAACTCTTCCTCACTTGCTATCTCGAAATTTTATGGGCCAACTTTTTTAGCCGAATAAATGTTTCGAAGCAGAATTTAGTGAGGATTCTTATGGTATCCTCAAAATCCAAATGCAAATGTCAAGTACTGGATGATGAAAAAATAGAGAGTGTCATGGGGAGGCGAGAGTAAGATGAACTAGATACCAAGGAAGGCAAAGGCGACAGGTGTGAGGAGAGGTGAGTAAATATGGACAGTAACAGGTAGGTAGGTAGGTTGGGTAGTAGACGAGTGAATTCATAGATGGGAGAGGAAGAGGAGGGCAGGGGAGGGGCGGGTTAAGTCAAGCAGGGGAGAGAGTCAGAGCAATTAAGAAAAGTTAGCAGAGTGAGGTTTGGAGGAGAGTGAGGAAGCGTAGCCACCAAGTGTGTGAAGTTAGGAAGTTAGAAAGTCTGAAGCGTGAGGTGTGGAGTGAGGTTAATGAGGAGAACAAAGGAACGGGTTAGGAAAAGTAGGTGGGAGTGGGAGTTTGAGGTGAAAGGGGAGGGAGGGAAGGGAAGGGAAGGCAGAAAGCACGTGAGGGAGGTAAGAGTGAATGTGTGAGAGGGAGAAGTGTGTGTGTGTGGGGGAGTATAGGCAGGAAGAGTGTTGACAAGGGAGAGAGAACGAGACATGCAGGCGAGGACGAAGTAGAAGAAGACGAAGATAAAGACGAAGAAGAAGAGGAAGAAGAGGAAGAAGAAGATGAAAAAGAAGAAAATAAAAATAAAATAAGTCAAATCGAATAAACAAAAAAAAAAAACATTAACAGAGGAACGAGAAAGGCAAATATAGAGGAAAGAAAAGCGAACAAAAGAAAGGAGGAGAAGCAAGGGGAGGAGGAGGAGCAGGTGGAAGGGGAGAGCCAAGGGAAGGAGGAGAAGGGGGAGGAGGAAGAGCAGGTGGAAGGGGAGAGCCAAGGGAAGGAGGAGAAGTGGGAGGAGGAAGAGCAGGTGGAAGGGGAGAGCCAAGGGAAGGAGGAGAAGGGGGAGGAGGAAGAGCAGGTGGAAGGGGAGAGCCAAGGGAAGGAGAGGAGAGAGGGGAGAGAGAGGGAAGGGAGGGAGGGAGGGAGGCAAGCACAGAGGGGCGAGAACACAGTATCGATAGGCAGGAAAAAGAGGGTCGGTGAGGACAACATACGAGGTCAATAGATAACACATGAGGATGAGGGGAGAGGGGGAGCAGGTGCGGGGGGAAGGGAGAGAGGAGAAGGGAGTAACGGGGAGAGGAGGAAGGGGTAGAGGGGAGAGAAAAGATAGGAATGGCGCGGTGGAACAGGGTCCGAGGTGGGAGAGGAGAGAGGGAGAGAGGTTAAGGGGGAGAAGGGGAGAGGGAGAAGGAGGTAAAGGGGAGAGAAAAAGGTCGGAATGGCGTGGGGGAACAGGGTACGAGGTGGGAGAGGAGAGAGGGAGAGAGGTTAAGGGGGAGAAGGGGAGAGGAAGAAAGGGGTAGAGGGGATAGAACAGGTAAGAATCGGGTGGTCGAACATGGTACACTTCGGAAGGGAGGGAAGGAAAAGTGTGCAAGGTGTAGATAAAAGGTAGGAACGGGGTAGGGAGAGAGTGTACACGAAGGAAGGGAAGAGAGGATAAACTGGTGAAGAGGAGAGGAAGGTAAGAAGGAGGTGGAGGAACAGAATACAAAGGGAAAAGGGAGAGAGAAGGAAGGAATACAAGAGAGAAAGCGAATGCATGGGATGGATAGGTACAAGGAAACTGGAGGAACGAAAACCTAGAGGCGAGGTGAAGATTTTTCCGTTATCATCATAAGAGACATAAGAGGTAGACAGGGAGGATTGCGGACACTACACGCTATCTGTCGAGCAACCGCAAACACCTCAAACGCCGAGAGAAGGGAAATGAAAGTGAAATCGATGAAAGAGAATGCGAAGGAGGACAAGATAATATAAATGATAAAAATGGAGGGACAGAGGGAGAAAGGGTAACGGAGAGAAAAGAGAGGCATACAGGGAAGAAGAGTGGATGGAGGGAAGGAGTTGAAGGGAGAAAGGGAGGGAATGAAATGGGATACGGGGAAGAAGAGTGGATGGAGGGAAGGAGTTGAAGGGAGAAAGGGAGGGAATGGAATGGGATACAGGGAAGAAGAGTGGATGGAGGGAAGGAGTTGAAGGGAGAAAGGGAGGGAATGAAATGGGATACGGGCGAGAAGAGTGGATGGAGGGAAGGAGTTGAAGGGAGAAAGGGAGGGAACGAAGCAATGCAAGGATGAGGTAAGGAAGAGACAGGCAGTGCTATGGTTAAGGACGTGAACTTCGGGAAATAACGAAGGGAAAGAATGGAAGGAGGGGATAGGGAGAGGAGAGATGTAGCATAGTAAAAAGGGGGGATAAAAAAATGGAAAATGAGGTGAGGAGAAGACAGGAAGGGATCAGGAGTAAAGAGGAAGAGTTCAGGAAATAAAAAAAATGAGAATTGAGAAGAGGGAATAGAGAGGGTAAAGAAAGATAGATGAAGTGCAATTAGAAGTAAATGAGAGAATACACATGAAATAACGTAAATTTGAATAAAAATACATATACAAAAAATACATATAAAATAACGTAAATTTGAATAAAAATACATATGCAAAAATACACATAAAATAACGTAAATTTGAATAAAAATACATATACAAAAAATACACATAAAATAACGTAAATTTGAATAAAAATACATATACAAAAAATACACATAAAATAACGTAAATTTGAATAAAAATACATATACAAAAAATACATATAAAATAACGTAAATTTGAATAAAAATACATATACAAAAAATACATATAAAATAACGTAAATTTGAATAAAAATACATATACAAAAAATACACATAAAATAACGTAAATTTGAATAAAAATACATATACAAAAAATACACATAAAATGACGTAAATTTGAATAAAAATACATATACAAAAAATACACATAAAATAATTAAAATTTGTATGAAAATAAATATACAAAATACACATAAAATAACGCAAATTTGTATTGAAAAAGACTGATATAGGCGAGGCAAGGAGAGGAGAGGGAGTTATAGGAGTAAAAGGAAAAGAATAAACAGAAGCGATAGTTCGACACGAAATGGAGAGGTGGAATGCAGTAAAAAGTAGAAAATAGAAAATACAAATAGAACACGGGAAGCAAGGAGAGGTAGGGAAGAGACAGGGAAGTAGAGGCGAAGTTGTTGAAATAAGGAAGCAAAGAAATAAACAAAACGAACAGGGAAACACAAAATGGAGAGGGGGAATGCAATAAAAAGTAGAAAATAGAAAATACAACTAGAACAGGGGAAGCAAGGAGAGGTAAGGAAGAGATAGGGAAGTAGAAGCGAAGTTGTTGAAATAAGGAAGCAAAGAAATAAACAACACGAACAGGGAGACACAAAATGGAGAGGGGGAATGCAGCAAAATGTGGGATACCAAAAAAAAAAAAAAAAACATACTGGGGGTGCGTGGGGGGAGGGGGGGAGGGAGAGGAAGTGATAGGCATATAGAGGTGAAGTTAAAAAAAAATAACGAAGCAAGGGAATAAGAAAAAGCGAAAGGGAGACGCACAATGGAGAGGTGGAGTGCAGTGAAAAATGAAAGTGTAGGACAAAAAACGAGATGGAAAAAACGGGAGGTAAGGGTGTGGGGGGGGGGGGGGAGGGGGCGGTGCAGTGAGTGGTAAGGGAAACACAGAAGGATAAAGGTGTTGATCGGATGTAGGTGTAAATTGAAAGAGGTGAAGGACGATGCAGGAAAAGGCAAAAGAGAGAAACAAAGTAGGGATGGATAGTTGATGGAGGGATTCACCATTTTTTGTATTTTTTTTATAAAGGAGACAGCTCAAGGGCACAAAAAGTAAACAATAATAACAAAAAACCCCGCTACTCGCTGCTCACAAAAAGAATCTAAGGAGGTGGCCGAAAGAGAGGTCAATTTCGGGAGGAACTGCCAGATTGTCAGAGAATGAAAAGGAAGAGGATTAGGAAAGCCTGTAAAAAGTGCTGCACGAAAGAGGAAGAAGAAATGGAGGAAAAAGTTAAGGAAGAAGAAAATGATGATGATGAAGAGGAGGAGGAGGAGGAGAGACACCGTTTGCCAGATTATCGTACTCAGAGCCTCGTATCTACCGGTTTCTGAGCCATAACTATTGCCAAAAACGCACCAATAATTAACCATTTTAACGATGACTATATATGAAGGCAGTTATTGGGGTCGGGGAGGCAGTTTTGGGGTTGGAAATTGGCAAACATGGGAGGCTGAGTACGATAATCTAGCAACGTTGGAGGGAATGAAGTTCACTGTGTTGAGAGGGAGTGGATGAGGTGTAAGAAGGAAGGTAGGTAATGGGAACTAAGGAGGATGAGGTGGATGAGAAGATAAGAGGAAGGTAGAGGTGTGGGAATGGAATGGGGTATGAGGTGAACGTATAGGTATTAAGTGAATAGGTGGTGGTTGAATGGAAAGTTGGAAAGTTTCGTTTAGTCGGCGCAACATCTGTGGTCATATGCCGGAGAGAGACAGAAGGGGAAGGAATTACAGGAGAAGAGAACAGATCCCAGGAGACGGGACACAACCCCCGATTAATACCTGGTACCCATTCACTGCTGGGTTGAATGGAAGATGTGGAGGAAAGGATAGGTGATATTTGCATTGAGTGGAAGAAGGGTGGAATAGCAAGAATATGGAGAGGGGAGCACTGGAGTTTCAAAGGGTAGATTACAGGGAAGAGGAAAGGGAGATGTGGTGTGTTGGAAGAGAATAGAATGTGGAGAGAAAATGGAGGGTGATAGGGAAGGACTGGAAGGGAAGGAAGGGAAAGAAGAGGAGAGGCATAATGAGAGAGATAATTTGGGTGGAAAAGAAGTAGAAAACATTTGAAGAAAGGGTAAGAAGGTGGTATTGAAATGGATGGGGTAGAGAATGTAAAAGAATAAGTGTGAGATATCATCAGACTAAAAGGGGTTAGAAGGCAGACTGAGGGCTAAAATTAACGTAGTAATGGAGGGAAGGCGAAGGAAGCTAAAAATAAATGGGAACGACAAATAGGTGTTGACAGTTAGTTAGAGAAAAGAAAGAAAATAGGGAAAGGTGTGGAAGGCAAAAGTGGAGAGAATATAAAAGTGATAATGGAGTGGAATAAAGGTTGAGTAAGTTAAAAAAAAAAATAGTAACAGGAAAGATAGGCGGTGAGAGTCAGTTAGGGAAAATAAAGAAAAGATGGAAAGGTGTGGAAGGCAAAAGTGGAGAGAATATAAAAGTGGTAATGCAGTGGAGGAAAGTTAGAGTGGAGAAGGAAGCAGGTGGACGAGTGGAAGGGACGTGGAGAAAGGTGGCAATAAGAGAAGATAATGAAAGAGAATGGGCTGACTTATGACTGAGAAGGGAGCATAGACGTGGCGAGGGAATGTAGAAAAAGGTGGTGGACGAGTGGAAGCCGAGTGGAGACATGTGGATAAGTGGAAGAGACGTGGTGATAAGTGGTAATAAGATGATAATGAAAGGGGAAAAGGATGATTGATAACTGTGAACGGAACATAGGAATAGTGAAGGAATGGGGGTGAAGGGTAAAGACATGGTGATAGATAGAAAGAAGGAAAGATAATAGACGGGAAAAGGATGATTGACAACAGTGAAGGGAACATAGGAATAGCGAAGGAAAGGGGAAACGTTACATGGGTGAGAGGAAAAGACATGGTGATAGATATAAAGAAGGAAAGATAATAACAGGGAAAAGGATGATTGACAACAGTGAAAGGTACATAGGAATAGCGAAGGAAAGGGCGCAAGGTAGAAGACGAATAGGGAATTGTAGGTAAGCAGAAGAGACGTGTTGACAGGTAGAGATAAGACAATAAATAAAAGGTAAGGGCTGCCTGACGACCGTGATGGAGGCAAGGAAGAGGCGAGGAAATGTGGAAAAAGTGGAGGGCGAGTGGAAAAAACGTGGTGATAGAAAGCAATACGAAAAAAAACTTAAGAAAAATGGTTGAGAGAGAGAGAAGGGGAGGGGGGGAGGAGGGTGTAAAGGACGAGGGAATGAAGGCAAGGTGGAGGGCGAGAGAAGGAGTGTGGCTAAGTGGAGGAGACGTGGGGTGGAGGTCAGCAGACAGGCACGAGACCACCTGAGCTGACACGGAGCCAATACTCTGCCAGATAAAGGTCAGCAAGCAACAACACCAAGAAAACGGGAAGAGAAAACACACTTGAAGGAACTCGAGGATCAAACTTTCCCCATTCTGCTAAATTCGCCAAATCGCTGCCCTTTGCAATGAGTCTGATCGAGTGTCTGAGAGCATTAAGGAAAGTATTACAAACTCTTCCTCTATATACCCTTGTTGAGTTTTCATATTCCTCTCTCTCTCTCTCTCTCTCTCTAAATGTGTGTGTGTGTGTGTGTGTGTGTGTGAGAGAGAGAGAGAGAGAGAGAGAGAGAGAGAGAGAGAGAGAGAGAGAGAGAGAGAGAGAGAGTTTATATAAGTGTGAGTGTGTGTTCAAGGTGTTTTCTTTTTGCGTGTGTGCGCCGTGACGTCACCAATGCTGACGTGTACTCGGCTCAGCACGTACGTCAAACTGGTGCTGAGGTCATAAAAATAGAACATAAATTTCCTCGCTGGTCGATGTAATGGATGAAAGCACAAAGAGATAGACAGATAGACAGACAGACTGGCACACACACACACACACACACACACACACACACACACACACACACACACACACAGAAGCGGGCTTTTTTTTTATTATTGTTTCCTTTTTTTGTGCCCTTGAGCTGTCTCCTTTGTTGTAAAAACACGCACACATTCACACACACACAGACACAGACACAGACACAGACAGACAGATAAACACACACACACACACACACACACACACACACACACACACACACACACACTCAGGGGACACACAGGTGGGGTGGCCGGCTCTTATGAAGGCCTTCCGGAGCCCCTCGTCCACTGCTCATTGATTATCGCTCACACTGTTTGGTCTGCCTTATTGACCCCAGCAAGCCACACAGTTCTCCCTCTACTTGCTCTCCTCTTCCTGCTCACCCGCCTCCTGCTGAGTCCCCACCTCCTCCTACATGCCTTCCAGTGCCTGTTTACTCACCTATTCCTCAGTCTTCTCCTCCTCCTTCTTCTACTTACGGTACTTTTTCCTACTTACCCATCTCTTTCTAAGCCTCCTATTCCTCCTTCTACTTACGGTACTCTTCCTACTTACTCTTCCTCTTCCTAAGCCTCTTATTCCTCCTCCTACTTACGGTCCTTTTCCTACTGATCAAACTCCTCCTAAGCCTCCTCCTTCTCCTCCTCTTCCTTCCATTACTACTACTACTACATTTTCTACTACTACTACTACATTTTCTACTACTACTACTACTACTACTACTACTACTATTACTATCACTCCTCTTTCTTCTCTTCTTCGTTCTATTTTTCCTCCGCCTTCTTCTGTTTTTCATCCTTCTCTTCCTCATCCTCCTTCTCCTCTAACTCCTCCTTCTCCTCCTTTTTCCCTTATATTTCCTCATTTGTCCATCTCGATAATTGCGTTTTCTTCATTTTTTCTCCTACAGTTTCTAGTTCAGCCGCACCGACAGACACACGGGCAAAGACAAATGGTATTCTTTGCTTAGCCCGTCCGCTGCGATTGGCACGGATTTCGCCTTCACTGGTAGCCTGGTAACATATGCTCCCAGGTCTTTCTCTGCCTCTGTGGTGGGTAATGGAGTGTTTCCCATGTGGTATTGGTATGCTGGATTTCCCCTCCCAAGATGCATGACCTCACATTTCTCTTCACTAAATTGTAGCAGCCACTTTTTGTTCCACTCCTGTAGCTTGGTGATGTCTTCTTGTAGGAAATCCTCATCCAAGGGGTTAATTCTCTTTCTTTTGTCAACTTCTTCCCTCCTACGCCCTCCTTCTATCTCCTCCCTGATTGCCGGCCGAAAATAACTCTCCTCGTGATTAGCGATGTAAATAACTCTCTTAGCGAACGGGGGAGGGGATAATTTTAATGGTACCGCAACTCTCTCTCTCTCTCTCTCTCTCTCTCTCTCTCTCTCTCTCTCTTTTTTTTTTTTTCTTATTCTTTCATTTTTTATAGTTTTCCACCTTCCTTGTTTCCGTTCTCTCTCTCTCTCTCTCTCTCTCTCTCTCTCTCTCTCTCTCTCTCCCCGGAGTTATGGCACGAACAAAACTTTGCATAAACATCCACCAGGAGCGGCCGCCAACACGTGCCTCTCTCAAAGCCACTCTTGCAACAACAAAATAAGGTCTCTCGAAGCCACCCGGCACTCTCCTGAAGGCATGGAGGAGGAGAAAAGAGGAGGCGCGCTCTCTCTATGAATCTCTCTTGACTGTGCTCCATCTGACAGCGAAGCCTTATTAGGTTGGTATTGTTAAAGGCTTCCACTTCCCACATCAACTATTTCCGGAGGCCAAAAAGATCAGTCGGGTTCTAGTGAGTGATATTTTAAGTTCACGGTACAGTTGAAGGGTCAAACTACCACCAGGGTCAAACAAACTACTCCTGGAAATGCTCAAAGCTCCTACGAAAGCCTTGGCAAATATGTGAACTTGGGCGACGAAATGTTTTAAAATACGACTCTTTGCCTCTCGAGTGTTTACGTTGTGGCAGGGGAAGCAGAAGGAGGTGGTGGTCAAGGTTCTTAACTCCCTTTCAACGCGTTCGGTCAGTGTGAAAAAGAAAGGTGTTTACTCGTCTATCAATGCCATGTCACGTTTGGAAAGATAAAGGTGCATGGAAAATTGATACCTTAGACTGTTTAGGAGGGAGAATAGAGGTGAAATACGACTTGAGTAAACGAACCCTTCTTAGAGTTCAGAGCAAGTATTGACATTTCCGGCTTTTACTCTCACAAGCATTTTCAAAGGGCATAACGGAGAACAGTCGAGTTTTTAAGAGGGTTTTTCTATTCATGGTGAAGAAGCAAAGTCAAACTATCTTAGGCTCATCAAACTACCCATGGAAACGAACCCTTCTTAGAGTTCAGAGCAAGTATTGACACTTCCGGCTTTCACTCTCACAAGCATCTTCAAAGGCCAAAACGGAGAATAGTCGGGTTTTTAAGAGGGTTTTCTATTCATGGTACAGAAGCAAAGTCAAATTATCTTAGGCTCATCAAACTACGCATGGAAACGAACCCTTCTTAGAGTTCAGAGCAAGTATTGACATTCTCGGCTTTCACTCTCACAAGCATTTTCAAAGGGCATAACGGAGAACAGTCGAGTTTTTAAGAGGGTTTTTCTATTCATGGTACAGAAGCAAAGTCAAAATATCTTAGGCTTATCAAACTACCCATGGAAACGAACCCTTCTTACAGTTCAGAGCACGTATTGACACTTCCGGCTTTCACTCTCACTAGCATCTTCAAAGGCCAAAACGGAGAATAGTCGGGTTTTTAAGAGGGTTTTCTATTCATGGTGAAGAAGCAAAGTCAAACTATCTTAGGCTCATCAAACTACCCATGGAAACGAACCCTTCTTAGAGTTCAGAGCACGTATGGACATTTTCGGCTTTCACTCTCACAACAAGAATTTTCAAAGGCCATATCGGAGGAAAGTCGGGGTTGTAAGATTGTTTTTCACATTCATGTTGCAGAAGCAAAGTCAAACTACCACTAGGCTCATCAAATAGTCAGGTTTTTAAGAAGGTTTTTCACATTCATGGTACAGAAGCAAAGTCAAACTACCACTTGGCTCATCAAACTACCCATGGAAATACCCACAACCTCTACGAAAGTCTTATTAACCCGGCAGCAGCGACGAGTCAAATTTGTGGCTTAACAGTGAAGCAGCGACGGGCCAAATTTTTGCCATGATATATAAACCCCCCAAAATAGATGATGCATAAACTGTTCACAAATGCGTTGAAATATGTTATGAAATGGTTTGCGTGAGTGATGATTTTTTTCTCATTTTTCTTGCTGAGAGGGAAGGGCCTTTAAGAAACATTATGCCCGCAGCTACCTGGTTAAATGTGGGTGTTGCTAGCCACGAAATTTTGAGATGATTGGTTCAGATCAAGCAGGGAGGAGTGGGCCGAGAGAGTGAGGATGACCAACCACTCGCTACCTTTGTTTACCGTGATCACCGTCCGCAGCAAGGAGAAAGACGCCCATAGAGGGAACGGTGCCAAAAAATATGTGAATGGAAGAAGTTTGGGAGCGGGAAGAGTGAGAGAAACGTGATGGTAAGGGAAGGTGGTGGTGGTGGTGGTGGAGGTGATGACTGTGGTAGTGGTGGTGGTGATGGTGGTAGTATAGGTAGTGGTAGTCGTAGTGGTGGTGATGGTGATTGGTGTGGTGATGATAGTGATGGTGATGGTAGTGATGGTGCTGGTGGTGAAGGTGGTGGTGGTATTGTTGGTGGTGGAGAAGGTGTTGTTGGTGGTGGTGGTAATGGTGGTGGTGGTGGTGGTGGTGCCAGAAAACAACAAAGAAGGGAGAGTTTTTTGTAATCCTCGAGAACGGTCTTAAGAGAACGAGGAAAAAAAAAAAGAGAATCGATGAAACAACAAATCCATTAAACGTCTGAAAAGCGGCGTTTGGAGACGAGAGAGAGAGAGAGAGAGAGAGAGAGAGAGAGAGAGAGAGAGAGAGAGAGAATGTTTTGTGTTTTACTTAGAATATTCCTTCAGCGCCTCTGTCTCTCACCTTCCTTTCCTCCTCCTCCTCCTCTTCCTCCTCCTCTTCCTCCTCCTCCTCCTCCTCCTCCTCTGCAGCGGCTCCTCACAGCTTGCTTTGCTATGTATTCGTGAGATACTTAATGAAAACACTTATGTAAATGTGACCTTAGATGCTCTGTGTGTGTGTGTGTGTGTGTGTGCGCGTGTGTGTTGGAAGTCCGCCGAGGGGAGAAAAAACGGCATCTGGCAACCTCGCGCGCCGGGTACAGATCAATATTACAGTTGCCAATGTTTATTTATCTTTCCATTTCCACGGCACGCTCGCTCTTCTTTGAGGTGGCGGTGGTGGCGGTGGTGGTGGTGGATAAAGACGAGTGGAAGAACATGGAGAGAAGAGGAGGAGGAAGAGAAAAATAGAAAGGGTTATGGCTGGGGAAGTGGAGGAGGGGAGAAGAAGATGAAGAGGAGGAGGAGGAGGAGGAGGAGGAGGAGGAGGAGGAGGAGGCTGGGAGATGAAGAACAAGAAACATGAGGCACCAGGATGAAGTGTGGAGATGAGAGAAGATGCAGCATCCTTCCTTCCTCTCATCCACCCTAATTCTCTCTCTCTCTCTCTCTCTCTCTCTCTCTCTCTCTCTCTCTCTCTCTCTCTCTCTCTCTCTCTCTCTCTCTCTCTCTCTCTCTCTCTCTCTCTCTCTCTCTCCTTTCTTCTTCCCTCTCTTCAAGGCGCTCCCTACTCCCTTTCCTCTTCTCTCTCCTTTCTCTTCTCTCCTCTTTCTCCCTTTCCTTTCTCTCCTTTCTCTTCCCTCCTGTCTCTTCTTCATTTCACTTTTCCCTCCACTATCTCCTCCATTTTCTCTCCCATTTCTACTTTCCTGTTTCCTCTTCCTCTTCCTTCCATCCCCCCTTTTTACCTCCCATTCCTCCATCACTCTTGCCTCCTCTCCTCTCTTTCCACCATGCCGTCTCTTCTCCCTCTCTCCCTTCCCTTCCAACGCCCACACCTTCATGGCCCACGTAAGATATTCATAATCTCCTCAGCTCCTCTGACTCCTCTAAATTTCAGGGGAGCAGGGTTGGGGGTCACTTTGGACGTGGTGTGGGTGAAAGAAGTACGCAAATAGCAGGGCAAGGGTGTGGGTGGGTGTCTGAAAGGAGCAGGAGAAGGGTGTGTGTTGGGAAGGAGCAGGGGAAGGGTGTGTGGTGGGAAGGAGCAGGGGAAGGGTGTGTTTTGGGAAGGAGCAGGGGAAGGGTGTGTGTTGGGAAATGACAGGGGAAGGGTGTGTGTTGGGAAATGACAGGGGAAGGGTGTGTGGTGGGAAGGAGCAGGGGAAGGGTGTGTTTTGGGAAGGAGCAGGAGAAACGTGTGTGTTGGGAAGTAACAGGGGAAGGGTGTGTGTTGGAAAGTAACAGAGGAAGGGTGTGTGTTGGGGAGAAGCAGAAGGGTGTGTGTTGGGAAATGACAGGGGAAGGGTGTGTGTTGGGAAATGACAGGGGACGGGTGTGAGGTGGAAAGTAACAGGGGAAGGGTGTGTGTTGGTAAATGACAGGGGAAGGGTGTGTGTTGGAAAGTAACAGGGGAAGGGTGTGTGTTGGGAAATGACAGGGGAAGGGTGTGTGTTGGGAAATGACAGGGGAAGGGTGTGTGTTGGAAAGTAACAGGGGAAGGGTGTGTGTTGGGAAATGACAGGGGAAGGGTGTGTGTTGGAAAGTAACAGGGGAAGGGTGTGTGTTGGGAAATGACAGGGGAAGGGTGTGTGTTGGGAAGTAACAGAGGAAGGGTATATTGAGTTGCAGGAAAAGGGTGAGCGTTAAGTACCTGGATAAGGGTGTCTGCTGGAAAGAAGGGGAAGACATATTGGGAAAAGTAATATGTAAGTATGTGTAAAGTAACTGCTTGCCTGTGTTTGTATGAGTGATAAGTGATGATAAGTTTGGGAGGGAGAGTAGAAGAGGAGAGGAAAGGAGAGTAAATGCTGAATGATGCTTTTGGGGAGAGTAGAGGAAGGGAGGCTGTGGAAAGTGTAGGGTAGGAGGGAGGCATACACACACACACACACACACACACACACACACACACACACACACACACACACACACACACACACACACACACACCATACCGTATCACCACCACTATCTATGTCTGTCTATCTATCAGTCTATGTATCTGTCTGTCTATGTACCTATCACCTCCATCACCATCAAGGCATACACACACACCATACCGTATCGTCATCATAATAACCTTCACTATCACCACCACTATCTATGTCTGTCTATCTATCAGTCTATGTATCTGTCTATCTATGTATCTATCTATCTCCGGCGCTTCCCTCTGCCAATTCATGCTAACCACGTAAACGAAGTAGCTGTTTGCAGGGAGCGGGTGTTACGGAAACCCAATACACCGCTATTCTGTTTCCTCTATCCCTTTTTCGTTCCTTGCTCTATCCACTCTTCTCCCCTTTATCTTCTTCGTTCGTATTATCCATCCTCTAATCGCTTCATCTTTTTCTCTTTCCTGTTATCTCTTTCTTCAATCATCCATTTATCTTTCAATGTTTCTCTATTCTTTCTATCTTACACTACCGTTCCATACTGACATCATCTATCCATTACTTCGTCTTACTTTTGAATATCTATCCGACCCTTATCCTCTCTATCTAACCTTCCGACGTCAATAAATAATTCACTTAACCTTCCCATACCTCACTAATATTCCTTCTTCCTTTTTTTTGCATCCATATTTTCATTTGTTCACCCTACTAAAAGCTCTTCCTCTACTTATGCGTCCATTTCTACATCCTCCTTCCTTCTCTCCATTTCTCCATTCTCCTTCCTTCTCTCCATTTCTCCATCCTGTTTCCTTCTCTCCATTTCTCCATTCTCCTTTCTTCTCTCCATCCACCCCTATATCCACACTCCAGATCCTGCCTTCCACCCTCTCCTCTCCTCTGCTCCAGGCTCGCTCTCCTTATTCAAGCATCACTCCAGCCAGACTTCGCAGCAACAAAAGCTAAATATAACAAAAGCCGTTCTCGCTTCAAAAATTATGTATGTGGAAAAGTTTGTCAGACGTGGCTTGGCTGTGTGTGTGTGTGTGTGTGTGTGTGTGTGTGTGTGTGTGTGTGTGTGTGTGTGTGTGTGTGTGTGTGTGTGTGTGTGTGTGTGTGTGCCTGCTATGCGCAACTCTATCATGCAGGCGAGTGTATCTGATATGCATTAGCGTCCATCCAGTATGTATTAACCCATCTCGTTGATTTATGAGTCTTTGTCTGAAACGTCCATGCATTTATATATGTATTATGCATTACGGCTGGAGTGTGTGTGTGTGTGTGTGTGTGTGTGTGTGTGTGTGTGTGTGTGTGTGTGTGTGTGTGTGTGTGTGTGTGTGTGTGTGTGTGTGTGTGTGTGTGTGTGTGTTTGGATATGTGTGTGTGTGTGTGTGTGTGTGTGTGTGTGTTTACAGCAGAGGAGACAGTGCAAGGGCGTAAAAAAAAAGAAAACAATAATGAAAAAAAACCCCGCTACTTACTGCTGTGTGTGTGCGCGCGCGTGTGTGTGTGTGTGTGTGTGTGTGTGTGTGTGTGTGTGTGTTGAGTGTCTCCTTACGATTTCCTGGTCCTGCAGTGAAACAAAGCACACAACAAAGCATTCAGTCAGCCCTTCATGTCCCTCCCCGACCACAAGCGGTTTCTGGCAATTCTTCGCTTCAGCAAAACAATGTGCACTTGCCTGAATTCCGAGATATCCATTTTCTACACTTTTACTTTTCACTTCTGATTTTCTGTTCAAATTTTACTACCTGAAGATTTTTGTCATTGTCTCTTCGTCACCTTATACTTGACCTATCGTTGTCTATAACCTGGTAGCTGTGGGGATCATGTTTCTTAAAGGGCCCTCTAAGCGAATTAATGAGAAAAAACTCACCACTCACGTCAACCATTTCATAATACATACCAGTGCATTTGTGATCAGTTTATGCATCATCTTTTTTGGGGGGGTTTATATTATGGCAAAAATTTGGCCCTTCGCTGGTACACGATAAAGCCACAAATTTGGCTCTTCGCTGGTACACGACAAAGCCACAAATTTGGCCCTTCGCTGCTACACGATAAAGCCACAAATTTGGCCCTTCGCTGGTACACGATAAAGCCACAAATTTGGCCCTTCGCTGGTACACGATAAAGCCACAAATTTCGCCCTTCGCTGGTACACGATAAAGCCACAAATTTGGCCCTTCGCTGGTACACGATAAAGCCACAAATTTGACCCTTCGCTGGTACACGATAAAGCCACAAATTTGGCCCTTCGCTGGTACACGATAAAGCCACAAATTTGACCCTTCGCTGGTACACGATAAAGCCACAAATTTGGCCCGTTGCTGGTACACGATAAAGCCACAAATTTGGCCCTTCGCTGGTACACGATAAAGCCACAAATTTGGCCCTTCGCTGGTACACGATAAAGCCACAAATTTGACCCTTCGCTGGTACACGATAAAGCCACAAATTTGGTCCATCGCTGGTACACGATAAAGCCACAAATTTGGCCCTTCGCTGGTACACGATAAAGCCACAAATTTGGCCCGTTGCTGGTACACGATAAAGCCACAAATTTGGCCCGTTGCTGGTACACGATAAAGCCACAAATTTGGCCCGTTGCTGGTACACGATAAAGCCACAAATTTGGTCCATCGCTGCTACCGGGTTAACATGGCAAAGCACCCTGTTTCCCCCTTAGTTATAGCAGTCTGGCACAAAATTTCACTTTTTCTCCTTCCCGTCAGTCCTTGAATCAAACGAGGTTCTTTTGCACTCTCCCACAATTGTCGTTGCTTCGTTTTCTCTGGTCCACTTTAATCACCCAATGCTGTTCTGCTCCTCTCGCCTTGATCAAATATTTCACTCATTTTAAACCTCATCATCTCTATCACTCACGATCAATCTGCATTTTCTACTTGAATGTAACGAGTAAACCTTGCCTTCCTTTGCATTAGCGGATAGCTTCTGCAACTCCCATCAACCTGAGGGGCTTCTTTATTTGTGTTTAGTTATTTGCCCTTCAGCTGCCTCCAATATTGTAATTTTGTTTTTTATACTGACATGCCACTCATCGTTCCTATTTCGCCTCTGCCACCAGTCGACTCTCTCATTCCAACGACAGAGTGCAGACTTCCCACCCATCGCCATTAGTTAAAGAATCTATCTCTGCCACCAACCTACTTCTCTCATTCCCACGACAGAGGACAAAAATGCCGCTCACCGTCCTTAGTTCCAGACTTTATTCTCTGCCACTCCTTGCCACTCATCGCCATTAGTTAAAGAATCTATCCTCTGCCACCAGTCGTTTTCTCTCATTCCCACGACAGAGGAAGGACCTGGCGCTCATCGTTCTTGGCCACCAGTCAGCTCTCTCATTCCCGCGATGGAGCACCACGTCCGGCCCTTGTAAATATCTGCACTGTTACATTACTTTCCTCTTAATGCAAAGCAGCGTTCGTCCTTCGCCCGTGTCTCTGCATCAGTTAACATTATTCTAATATTCCTCCTCTCATAACATCAAGCCGTAATTGCGCTCTGCTCGAATTATCACCGAACATAATCCTACTATCCTCTCTCCCTCTCCCTCTCCCTCTCTCACGGCACAGCATCATACTCATCTCTCATCATTAGACAACAGTATTCTTTCCTTCTCCCTCTCATATAATAATACACACTCGCCGCCGCTCACCGCATCCCGTGACGACCGTAATCCTGCACTGCCTGGTCCACACTGCCGTTGCTAGATGCTGCTACTCCGGGCTCTAACCTACTCGTCCCTGAAGCAAGATATCGTTAACCTACTCGTCCCTGAAGCAAGATTTCGTTAACCCACTCGTCCCTGAAGCATGATTTCGTTAACCTCCTCGTCCCTGAAGCAAGATTTCGTTAACATACTCGTCCCTGCAGCATGATTTCGTTAACCTACTCGTCCCTGCAGCATGATTTCGTTAACCTACTCGTCCCTGCAGCATGATTTCGTTAACCTACTCGTCCCTGCAGCAAGATTTCGTTAACCTACTCGTCCCTGCAGCATGATTTCGTTAACCTACTCGTCCCTGAAGCAAGATTTCGTTAACCTCCTCGTCCCTGAAGCAAGATTTCGTTAACCTCCTCGTCCCTGAAGCAAGATTTCGTTAACCTACTCGTCCCTGAAGCATGATTTCGTTAACCTACTCGTCCCTGAAGCATGATTTCGTTAACCTACTCGTCCCTGCAGCATGATTTCGTTAACCTACTCGTCCCTGCAGCATGATTTCGTTAACCTACTCGTCCCTGAAGCAAGATTTCGTTAACCTACTCGTCCCTGCAGCATGATTTCGTTAACCTACTCGTCCCTGAAGCAAGATTTCGTTAACCCACTCGTCCCTGCAGCAAGATTTCGTTAACATACTCGTCCCTGCAGCATGATTTCGTTAACCTACTCGTCCCTGCAGCATGATTTCGTTAACATACTCGTCCCTGCAGCATGATTTCGTTAACATACTCGTCCCTGCAGCATGATTTCGTTAACATACTCGTCCCTGAAGCAAGATTTCGTTAACCTACTCGTCCCTGCAGCAAGATTTCGTTAACCTACTCGTCCCTGAAGCAAGATTTCGTTAACACACTCGTCCCTGAAGCAAGATTTCGTTAACATACTCGTCCCTGAAGCAAGATTTCGTTAACATACTCGTCCCTGAAGCAAGATTTCGTTAACCTACTCGTCCCTGAAGCAAGATTTCCTGGCCACTCGACGCAATGCCCGTGATCCTTAACGCACTCGAGTCTCCTTTGCTGCTCTTTAGGTACATGTCCTCCTCTTCTTCTTCTTCCTCCTCCTCTTCCTCCTCCTCCTGACTGCATATCTTACCACCAAAATCAATATCATATTCTACTTCTCACGAACATTCTGTCACCATTATCAGTATCACCTCCTCCTCCTCCTCCTCCTCCTCCTGACTGTATATCTTACCACCAAAATCAATATCATATTCTACTCCTCACGAACATTCTGTCACCATTATCAGTATCACCTCCTCCTCCTCCTCCTCCTCCTCCTCCTTCTCCTCCTCTTTACTGTCTTTCCTACCAACACAATCAATATCACATCCACCTTTTCACTTTTTATTTTACCACCAATGTCAACACGATTTCCTGCTCTTCCTCTTACTGTCTATCCTATCACCACAAAAGTTGGAAAGTTTCGTTTAGTCGGCGCAACACCTGTGGTCATATGCCCCTTCCACCACAATCAATATCATATCCACCTTTTCACTTTTTTATCCTACCACCAGTGAGCGATCTTTGCCCACTGCTCCTTCCCCTCCTCCTCCTCCCTTTCCTAATCCTTTACCTTCCATCTGTTTCTAATCCCCCTCTTATGATGCGTCAACCCGCACACCAGCGATCTCTCAATGAGTTGCACCCTCCTTCGCTAATACCCTCCATCTACTTGTTCTCTTACATTACAACGAGACAGGGAAAGATAAAGAAAAACTACCGTATGTTACAGTTCTCGGATCCCCAGTGGCAGCGCCCTCTTAATGTCTTTCCTCGTCCTTTGTCGCCGGTATTACATTGCTTATCTTCTCAAGGCGCGGCTCTCGTCCCCTCCATAGAGTCCACGCTCACACGGTACTCTTTTTGAGGTTGGTATTATGAGATACTTTCACTTCCCTCATCAAGTATTTCTATAGGTCAAAGATGGGGTCAATCGTGATCTAATGTGTGGTTCTTTAGGTTCACGGTACAGAAGAAGGGTCAGACTTCCACCAGGGTCATAAAACTACTTCTGGAAATACCCCAGACTCATAGGAATCCCTTGTCAAATAGGTGAAGTTTGGCGACGTACTGTTTTAAAATACGACCCTTGGTATTATAAGACACCCTCGCTTCTCACATCAGCTATAACTAAAGGTCAAAGGGGGGATCAATCAGGTTCTAATGAGTGTTTTTTTTATGCTCAGGGTACAGAGGAAGAGTCAAACTACCACCAGGGTCATAAAACTACTACTGGAAATGCCCACAACTCCTACGAAAGCCTTGTCAAATATGTGTTTCTAGGTTCACGGTACAGAAGAAGGGTCAAACTACCACCAGGGTCATAAAACTACTACTGGAAATGCCCACAACTCCTACGAAAGCCTTGTCAAATATGTGTTTCTAGGTTCACAGTACAGAAGAAGGGTCACACTACCACCAGGGTCATAAAACTACTACTGGAAATGCCCACAACTCCTACAGCCTTGTCAAATATGTGTTTCTAGGTTCACAGTACAGAAGAAGGGTCACACTACCACCAGGGTCATAAAACTACTACTGGAAATGCCCACAACTCCTACGAAAGCCTTGTCAAACATGTATTCTTGGGCGGCGAAATGTCTCATCATACGACCCCAAGTGTTCTACCGCCCGCTAGTCCCTTTGTTCGTCTCGTCTTGTGCTTTTGTATAAATGGTTTAGTCCCCCCTCCACCACCCACACACCAAGTAGTTTTCTTTGGTGTGTCAGGGCGCCTTCTGCTTCTACCTCCCACGAAATTATTGTTACGTAAATTACTGTCGCCGTGGGAGGCATGGAGCGACTGTCCTGAATCGTGTATTGAGCACCGCCCTCCAAAAGCTTTTATAATAACAACCATAAGTTTCGCCTCAAGGAAATGTGACGTGCGGTTAGCTGTTAGTGGTTCTTTTATTGCGCTGCTGCTCCGAAGGTGATTTGTGCGCACGATCAACCCTCCCGGCACGAGCGACTTTGTTCAGATTCTTTCGTCTCGTCTCTCATCAACGTTGCCAGATTGTCGTACTCAGCTTCCTATGTTTGCCGATTTCCGACGCCAAAACTGCCCCTCGACCCCAATAACTGCCTTCATTTATAGTTATCGTTAAAATGGTTAATTATTGGTGCGTTTTTGGCAATAGCTATGGCTCAGAAACCGGTAAATACGAGGCTCTGAGTACGATAATCTGGCAACGTTGTCTCTCCTCATCATCATCATTTTCTTCTTCCTTAACTTTTCTCTCCATTTCTTCTTCCTCCTTTCTTTCCTGCAGCACTTTTTACAGGCTTTCCTAATCCTCCTCCTTTTCATTCTCTGTCTATTCTCTTTGGGACGAAAATGTTTACCCCTTGACCGCGGATTTCCTACAAGAAGACCTCACCAAGCTACAGGAATGGAACAAAAAGTGGCTGCTACAATTCAATGAAGAAAAATGTAAAGTCCTGCACCTTGGGAGGGGATATCCAGCGTACCGACACCACATGGAAAACACTCCACTATCCACCACAGAGGCAGAGAAAGACCTGGGACTATATATTAGCAGGCTACCAGTGAAGGGATATCCAGCATACCAATACCACATGGGAAACACTCCACTATCCACCACAGAGACAGAAAGACCTGGGACTATATATTACCAGGCTACCAGTGAAGGGATATCCAGCGTACCAATACCACATGGGAAACACTCCACTATCCACCATAGAGACAGAGAAAGACCTGGGACTGTATATTACCAGGGTACCAGTGAAGGGATATCCAGCATACCAATACCACATGGGAAACACTCCACTATCCACCACAGAGACAGAGAAAGACCTGGGACTGTATATTACCAGGCTACCAGTGAAGGGATATCCAGCATACCAATACCACATGGGAAACACTCCACTATCCACCACAGAGACAGAGAAAGCCCTGGAAGTATATATTACCAGGCTACCAATTAAAGCCGAATCCGTTCCATTCGCAGCAGACGGGTTAACATCCTTTTTTTTCCGGGCTGGAGGTGAAAGACTCTGCGTTAAGCTTTGCCTCTCATCGACCAGACTCGTTCTTCCGGATTAGCCCCTATTCAGAGAGCCTTTTGAACTAGCTCTCAAATACAGCGTCTTCCAGTTTAGCCATTCATAAACTGCTTTTTATAATTATATGGCCTCAGAGACCACCTTTTTTTTTAGATTAAACCTTCCAAAGCCGCCTTTTGAAGCAGCTAATAGGGACCACCTCTTTTAATCCACCATTTCAAAAGCAGCACTCCTATACCACCGCATCAATAGTACCACTCCCATACCACCCCATCTGTATCACCACTCCTATACCACCACATCAATAGCACCTCTTCCATACCACCACATCAATAGCACCTCTTCCATACCATCCCTCTGTAACATCCCTCCAATATCATCACATCGATAGCACCTCCCCAGGCCACCTTTCTCAGTTCACCTTCCCTGCACCGCCCCGAGCCGCGTCTCACATTCGTTTCCGGCTTCCACGCGATTCTCGACAGCCAGGAAGTGTTCGGTTGAGTCTCCGGGACGAAAAATGAATAAAGTGTTTCATTGATGGGAGCTGTCAGTGCGGCGCCGCCATTACCTCGTCCTGATTCTGTGGGCGGGAAGGAGAGGCGAGTCTTTTCCATCCTGAGCACCTCGATGTGTGTCACTCCAATTATTCCCTCTTGCTCGTTCCTTCCTCCCCCCCCTCCCCATCGCCACTATCCCGTTTTCCCTCTTAACTCACTTCAAACGGCACTCCTTCCCTCCACCACTCGCCGCCTCCCCGTTTCCCGGCCTCGTAAAGACACACTCACTCGCTGCCCAGCACTTCAGCACTTCGACACACACGTCAACAATACCGCTTTTGCCTCCGTGCTTTGCGTCGCCTCCACGCCCTTGATTAAAAAGTTCTTCGGAATACTTCTGTTTCGTTTGTTTTGTTTTGTTGGTTCGGCCCCAACCCTGCATTGTGGGTACGGGTGTTGCGCACGATTTTCTGAATAGTTCCCCTCGGACAAAAGGAAACTTATTTAGTGCAGTTTTTATCCCATTGTTCATGTGTTTGCCCAGTGCAGTGTGGCGGCGGGGAATGGTTGCCTTAACCCCCTTCTGACCCACTGCCTCGCTGGCCACGTTCCGCCACGTGCGCCGGCCAGAGCGGCTAACGCCCGGCCAACTCCACACCTGGGCGAGAGTGGACGATGCCGAGGGTGTGTCGAAGTGAACATTCGTTAGCATGTGGTTCCTCAAAGTATGGATTACACCCCGTACTCGCGTACTGGCTCACGATACACTACTCGCTGTGCGGCCATTTCTTAAAAAAGACAACTGATGCCAAGAGGTACACAGCTCTTAGTGATGTCAAGAGGCTTCAGCGTCGGTCGTGAGTTAGAAAAATCCTGTCTTAAGATTGTCGAGGACTAAGGAAACGGAGGTCGAAAGGCGCCTTCGACCTCATTAATTTATTCAGTCTGGACAATGGGAAGCCAAGGCGCCATTGCACCCTCTAACTGTTAGAGGGTGCAATGGCGCCTTGGTGTTCGAGTCTAACACCTTGAACTAATCTTCTGAACACAGAGAAGTCTTAAGTCATCGTTCCCTTCGACCCGCTCAGTCTGAATACTCTCGCCTCCCTGGCGCACACGCAAGGGTTAGTTCCCCGCACACCTAGGCAGGGTGGCCGCCAGGGCGCCTCTCTCACCACCACGCCGAGGCTGGCTGGCTGCTGTGTTGTTGTTTCATGAACTCGAAAAGACACTGAATCTGTGACGTTACCGCTCGCTGAACGAGGATTATAAAACTCCAGGCTCTCTCGTTTGTGTGGCCAGTGTTGTCGCCAGCTGCGTCAGCGGTATTGATGAATTTTCAGTTGCGTGTAAATAATTTGCGAAAATAAGGAATATAAAGCCTTACGTGCGTAATTTTATCCCATGAGGATGAAGAAATCAAAACTTTAAAAATACATATCCATCCGTCTGTCTGCCCGCCCGCTTGTCTATCTACCTGTCTGTTGTCTGTCTGTTACATGCCTGTCCAGCGGCGGAACCAGCAGTGTTTTCAGCCAAGCCTTTAGTAACTCTATTAATATTATTCAGAGAGAGAGAGAGAGAGAGAGAGAGAAAGCGGGGCAGGGCGACGCGTGAAATATGCTATACCGGGGCGTGGCGGAGGGGAGAGGGGAGGAGGGGAGAGAGGAGGAGGGGAGAGAGGAGGGGCCGGACAGGTCGGGGCAACCACCACCCCGGCCACTCCTCTCCCGTCTGTCCCGCCCCGCCCCGCACCGCCCTACTCTGCCCCGCCACCCCCCCCCATCTTGATCTGCCCCGCCCCCCCATCCTGCTCTGCCCCGCCCCCCCTCCTGCTCTGCCCCCTCTGCCTTAATCCACCCCATTGTCCGGCAAGCTCTCCCCCTAGTTCATCTCGTCCACGCCCCCAAGGCAACACCTCAAAAACACTGTTAATCATAATCGCAATACTGATAATGTTGATAATAGTAACGAGAACAAAAGCAAATACTGGGAGATAGGAGAGAAAGTCTACTTTTATCTCCCCTCTCTTCCCCTCGTGCCCTCCCCTCTCCCCCGCCAAGGCCACAGTTGTGAAGAGAGAGAGAGAGAGAGAGAGTGCCGTGAAAGCTCGATTGGGAAAGCTTGTAATTCGAAAACTCTCCTTGCCTCCTTCCCTCAAAAAGTAACAGCCACGCCTTTTTTTCCCATCCATTTGTTTTGACGACTTTCATTTCCCCACGCCTGTGTAGATGAAAGAAGACTCTGCACCTTTCCCTATTCCTTCAATATATCATCCCCTGCCCGCCCCGCAGTGCCCCGTCTCTTTGTGAAGCCGAGGAAACCACTGGAAAGAAATAGCTCATTAACGTTAGAAACATTTTCCAGATACTAGTCATTACGTTTTGCATTTCTTCCTCATAGACTTGTAAAGGAAAACGAAATTGCGTGATTCCGATGAAACATTCCCATCCTCTTTCCGTCTTACACTTCCTTCTTCCGTTATTTATATTATATATTTTGGTTTTATATTTTGCAGTTTCCCTCCCTCCTTTCACCAACTCTCCTCCTCCTCCCCCTTTTTTCCTCCTCTCCCTCCACGTCAGGTGTTCAGTAATGGCGGTGGCCGAGTGGTCAGCGCGTGAGCTTGGTGAGCCCGTGGACGTAGGTTCGAGTCCCACCGAAACACGCTGCTTTTTCAAACCATCGCCCACATGCTGCCCAGATCTTCCTAACCAAGTGAGGAACATAGTGTGGGCCAAGCAAGTGTCAAGTATCACGGCAGCCACTATACATTAAATTTGCCTGCGTCACTAACGGGCTGGGGTCGCCCAAGAGGCCCCTCAAGAGAGCCTACAGGCGCTGCAGGGAACACGTAAAAAAAACAATATCACCAAGATCAATTGCCTTGTATTGTTGTCCATCAAAGTGACGTATGTGTGTGTGTGTGTCTGTGTTCAACTATGAAACTACGTTATATAATATTTGCTCTCTCTCTCTCTCTCTCTCTCTCTCTCTCTCTCTCTCTCTCTCTCTCTCTCTCTCTCTCTCTCTCTCTCTCTCTCTCTCTCATTAAATTTTCTTCCTCCAATTTCTATTCGTTTCATGTCTATTTTGTTCCTCCATTCGGTCCTTCGTTCCCGGCACATTCCTTTTACTTTCTATTGATTTTTTCCTTTTTTTCCTTCTATTTTTTCATGCCTTCCTCTCTTTCCTAACTTTTCGCATCCGTATTTACCGACGAAGATTGTTTATCACCTCAACCGCCGGAGGTTAGAAGGACCGAAAAGATGTAAAGTGGCGTGCTCATCGTAGAAAGTGACATTTTACGCACAATTGAAAAGATTAAAGTAAGCAAAGCTCCTGGTCCAGACAAAATTACCCCTAGGGTCTTAAAAGAAATCAAACATCAAATTTGTAAACCGCTCTCCATCATATTCAATAAATCTTTAACAGCTGGAAAAGTTCCATCTGATTGGAAACTTGCAAATGTCACACCAATTTTCAAAAAGGGGGACAAGTCTCATCCAGGAAACTATCGACCAATTAGCCTGACATCTATTGTTTGTAAGTTAATGGAGACTATCATTCGCGACAATATGGTGAAATTCTTCGAAGAAAATAATATAATAAACAATTCGCAACATGGCTTCCGTAGTAAACGTTCGTGTTTGACTAACTTACTTGATTTTTTTCACTATATTTTTGAGGTGTTCGATGAAAGCAGATCAGTAGATATCATATATCTGGATTTTCAAAAGGCATTTGATAAGGTCCCCCACCAACGATTGCTCAGCAAACTACTGGCGCACGGTATCTCGGGTAACATTCACAATTGGCTTGCGGACTGGCTCTCTGAGCGGAAACAGAGAGTAGTTCTAAACGGTGTTACATCTAACTGGCTCGATGTCAAAAGCGGCGTACCTCAAGGATCAGTGCTTGGCCCCATGCTCTTCTTAATTTATGTTAATGATATCGATGATGGGCTCATTTGCAAAGTATCAAAATTTGCTGATGACACAAAATTGCTAGTAAAGTAACTGCGATACTCGACGAAGAAGCTTTACAATCAGATCTAGATCGACTTGCACGTTGGGCCAATCAATGGCAAATGAAATTTAACGTTGACAAATGTAAAGTGTTGCACATCGGAAAAAATAACAATCGCGTTCGGTACGTAATGAATGGCCAACAACTTTCTGCAGTAAGTAAAGAAAAGGATCTTGGAATCACTATATCAAGCGATTTAAAGCCCGGTCAGCATTGTTCAGAGGTAGTTAAAACTGCAAACAAATTGGTTGGCTTCATCGGACGAGTCTTTAATAATAAATCGGAAAAAGTAATATTAAAACTGTATAATTCGTTGGTTCGACCCCGTCTAGAGTACTGTGTACAGTTTTGGTCTCCCTACTACAGAAAAGACATAGAAAAGTTGGAACGGGTCCAACGAAGAGTAACAAAGATGATTCCTAGGTTGAGAAATTTGTCATATGAACAAAGGCTTAAAGAAGTAAATTTATTCAGCCTATCAAAACGAAGAATGCGAGGCGATCTAATAGAAGTGTTTAAAATGTTCAAAGGATTCAGTGATATTAATGCGGAAGATTACTTTACAATTGATCGATCAAATAGAACAAGAAGAAATCACAATTTGAAGATAAGTGGTAAAAGATTCTCGTCGCACGAAGCTAAACACTTCTTCTTCAATCGAGTTGTTAATGTTTGGAACTCTCTACCTTGTGATGTCGTTGATAGTACAACAGTTACGGCCTTCAAGAATAGATTAGACAAGTGTTTTGAATCCAACCAGCAACTAAGATATTACTCATTGTCGTAATAACGTTAAGTTCTTTCGAATACTGGTGTCCTTGTCCGCTTTTATTGCCCGGTTAGTGGTAGCAGTAATGGTAGTTCTTTCCTCTTTCCTACATAAATTCCATGCAGTTTTTCCATGCTGCATGGTTCTTTTTCCTTTCCTGTCAGCTTTGGCTGGAGGGATGGGGGGGTGGGGAGGAGCCTTCGCCTTTGCTGTCCTTCATCTTCCACCTTTGATTAGATAGTTAGTGTAGCTTGTCACAAACAACCTCGAAAGGACCAGCAGGTCTGCTGTTGTTTGTTCTTCCTTTGTGTTCCTTTGTGTTCCTTTCCTCCCTACTCCTCTTCCTCTCTACTTTCCTCCCTCAACCACCATCCTCCCTCCCTCCCTCATTTTTCACACCTCCTTTTCTCATCCTTCCTTCCTTCCTTCTCTGTCTTCCACATCATTAAACTCGCGCCTCCTCCTCCTCCTCCTGCTCCTCCTTCTCTTGGAAAACGTGAGCTCTTGACTTCCTATTTCTTCACCTTTCACGGCAGCCTCGATCAAAGTCAGTATTTTGTGATGCTACTGCTTACTCCTCTTACTACTCCTCTCCTCCTCTTTTTCCTTCTCCTCCTCTTTCTCCTCCTCCTCCTCTTCCTCCTCAACATACTTCCTTTACAGCATTTCAGTTTCTCCTCACTTCCTCTTCTTCTTTTCCTCGACCTACTTGGGGGCTTCGTGGTGCAGTGGTTAGCACACTCGGCTCACAATCGAGAGAGCCCGGGTTCGATTCCCGGGCGGAGAGGAAAAATTTGGGCGGCTTTTCCGATACCCTACGCCCCTGTCCACCCAGCAGTGAATGGGTACCAAGTATTAATCGGGGGTTGTGTCCCGTCTCCTGGGGTCTGTTCCTTTCTCCTATAATTCCTTTCCCGTCTGTCTCTCTCCGGCATATGACCACAGATGTTGCGCCAACTAAACGAAACTTTCCAAACTTTTCCTCGACCTACTCTCTTCCTCCTCCTCCTCCTCCTCCTTCTCTTCCTTCTTTTCCTCCTCCCACTGTTACTACTACTAATACATTCAATACTCGTTGAAACATTATACGTATTTCGCTCTTTATAATCCTAACAGGGAAAGGTGAGTGTGTGTGTGTGTGTGTGTGTGTGTGTGTGTGTGTGTGTGTGTGTGTGTGTGTGTGTGTGTGTGTGTGTGTGTGTGTGTGTGTGTGTGTGTGTGTGTGTGTTTTCTTTGATTTACTTTTCGAAAACCTTAATATTCTCGTGTAAATATCATGTTTACAGCAACTTGAGTCGCTTGTCACCATCCTCGAACCGACAGCAAACAGCCTTGGCAGTGAGCATATGAATAAGAAATATAAATAACGATGAGAATTGATAGATAGACAAGTAAATGATTTAATGACGTCAAATTCATAAAAACTAAACAAAGATAAACACTGGAATTGATATCCAAGTGTAAGAATGTTATAATACTGACATCATATGAATAACAGAATAACAAATGAAGGTGGAAAATATGGGAATTAATGAACACGGTTGAATAATAAATAATATAATACTGATCACATAAATAACAAACTCAGTTGAACATTTTTTCTGCTAATCCTATTCTCTGGTGGGATTAGTGACTCGTGAGCCTTTTTTTATAATTTATTTAGACTTTCACTTGCTTCCTGTAACGTGATGATAATAAAATGAAGGCGGTAAACATATGTAAAGGAAGCGAATCCTTCTTTTCGTTTAACGTCCGGAATAATCTTGTGGGGTTGGACGAGCTAGGAGTCTCTTCCACTCCTGACGATCATAAAAGTAATGTTTAGTAATATCACACAACGCCTGCCAGCGAACAGGCAAGGCACGGGTCCAGCAGGCGCCCCCCGCTGGCCGACGCCCTACACGCGCCGAGGCCGGAAAGGGAAGTGTTTCGCGGCGCGGCCCAGACAAACTTTTCACCGGGAACCAGCGAACAAATAACAAAGGGAAACATGTTCGTGTGAAAAAATATAAATAATTAAATGAATGTTTCTATATAAATAAAAAAATAAAAATGTAACCAAATATACCCCAAAAATATTGATATAAGCAAAAAAAGTATCAACATGAATAAAATGTAACTAATAGATTGAAGAGTGCACGGTAGTTTTGACAGTAGTGATAGTAGCTGCATCAGCATCAGCAATAGTAGTAGTAATAGAAGTAGTAGTAGTAGTAGTAGTAGTAGTAGTAGTAGTAGTAGTAGTAGTAGTAGTAGTAGTAATAGTAGAAGTAGTAGTAGTAGTAGTAGTAGTAGTAGTAGTAGTAGTAGTAGTAGTAGTAGAAGTAATAGTAGTAGTAGTAGTAGTAGTAGTAGTAGTAGTAGTAGTAGTAGTAGTAGAAGTAATAGTAGTAGTAGTAGTAGTAGTAGTAGTAGAAGTAATAGTAGTAGAAGTAATAGTAATAGAAGTAGTAGTAGTAGAAGTAATAGTAGTAGTAGAAGTAATAGTAGTAGTAGTAGTAGTAGTAGTAGTAGTAGTAGTAGTAGTAGTAGTAGTAGTAGTAGTAGTAGTAGTAGTAGTAGTAGTAGTAATATTAGTAGTAGTAATAGTAGTAGTTGCAGCAGTAGTAACAGCAGCAGTGGCACAATAAGTGTTTAATGACTTTCGTCCCAGCACGTGGACGCTGTAACATAATTACATTTTTCTGCCCGCCAGTGCCCTTCCTTCTGCTACTCTCCCCTCACAGCCCCGGTCTCCTTTTCCTCCCCGTTCTTTCTCCTCCTTCCCATCCTCTCCTCTACTCTCCCTTCCTCTCTCTTTTACTCTTCATTATCCTAATCCTCAGTTTACTGATGAAATTACGGAATAACCAATATATCTATATTTATGACACACACACACACACACACACACACACACACACACACACACACCACATACACTTCCTTAGAATGTTTTATAACTTTGCCTTTTTCTATCCTGTTTCTTTCGACGATGGAGCAATACCGGAAATGAAGTACGGTTCGGAAAATATGATGACGATAACAGTGACAGTAATAATAATAATAATAATAATAATAATAATAATGATAATAATGATAATAATGATAATAATGATAATAATAATAATAATAATAATAATAATAATAATAATAATAATAATAATAATAATGATAATGATAATAATAATAATAATGATAAAGATAATGAAAAACAACGATAGTAATCAAGTGAATGCCGCGTGACTAACATTGCAATTATCTTAAGTTAAGCCGGATGATGAAACTCCTGGGTCAGTGAACGGTGCCAGGCCGGATGAACGGAACATTCGAACCCATCAAGGGAAACGGTGTCTGGCCTGAATTTACGACTGTCTAAACCAAGTTAGAATAACTAAGTCTTTACCAGGGTTCAGAAAGGCGCCCAGGCCATGTTGATGAACACGATAGAGGAACAGACAGGCAACTCGTGAATATAAAACAGAAGGATGGAACACACACACTGCCTGACGAACGGGACCTGAGAAGGGTATTTCCGTGTGACTTATTTGAATAGATGCGGCATGTTGAGATTGATTATTGTACTTTATTTAACCTTTTGGTCACTCCTTTAGGTAACAATATAACTATATACAGCATTAATACCTATTACACGCCAGAGAAAAGATAACTCGTAAGTCAAATAGAAAACTCGAACACTCCCTCCAGAAGAACTGAACATGAGATCTACATATAAAGTACAAACTTTCACTGATGGATCATAACATGTAAGCCCTTGCGCCTGAAGAACGTGACATAAGGTAAAGAAAGAGACAAGTTCAAGAATGTAAACACCGGAACGGAGGGAGAATTGAGATGAGGCAAAACTGGGGCGAAGCAGAACTTGGACTGCGAGTTGAACTTAACAAAGACTAATCGCAACTCCAAAAAGAAGATCAAAGATGAGCTCCAGGGGACAGTATGAGGCAAGCAAGCTGGCGCTACCATAAATACTTGTCTGCGCCGAAACAGGCTGGAGCCGAGCATTAAGGCCCCTAACCAAGAAAGCCTAGTAGCGCCATAGACTGAACGTAAAAAGAAAAGAAAAAACTAGGCAGCATACAAATAAACTAAGTATCATATTGATAAACGAGGCATCTTACTAATCACCTGAGACACCAAATGAATGAACTATGAGCGAGACAGTTAAATGAAGTTACGTGCGGATAAACAAGGTAGTGGGGGTACCAGGGATAGATGAAGTACCGTGTTAATATAAACGGATTACTATTTTTTTTTCCAGCAGAGGAGTCAGTTCAAGGGCATCAAAACAGGTTCCAAATGTGAAAAAAAGCCCGCCAGTCACTGCTCCTATAAAGAGTTAGAGGAGTGGCCGAAAGATACGGATAGGCGATATTATATGAATTAACGATGAACGCCATGCCTAAGACCGACAATATACGGACAAAGGAAGTACCAAATGATAAACTACGCATGATAAGAAGCAAAATGTCATACGGATAAGCGAATCTCAAAACTAACACTGATTTCTTAAACGTCGTATTAGTATTTATCAACATTTACGTGGCTAGTTTGCCTTTATGAATCGATTTTTGGGACGGTGGTTACGAGTGTTGGATTTTCAAAGAGTTAAGTCGACTTATTACAATCTCAATCGTAAAAAAGTGGTACTAAAAAGATAAACAAAACCATCGAACAATCACGCCTTGAAATACTGGTAAAAAATAAAAATAAAAACAATCACCCACAATATCGTTGCTCCAAGTTTTACAGTCCAATACATTAAGTTTGTAAGCTCCAAAACTGAACACAAAATACCATGAAAATTCCTTTGTATAGTATTTGGCTTTGAGATAAAAAGGAGGAAATCTTAGGAAACCACACAGGAAATCTCTTTAGTATCTGGTATTGAGTAGAAAAAGCGAAAAAGTTGTAAAGTTTCGTTTAGTCGGCGCAACATCTGTGGTCATATGCCGGAGAGACACAGAAGGGGAAAGAATTATAGGAAAAGGGAACAGACCCCAGGAGACGGGACACAACCCCCGATTAATACCTGGTACCCATTGACTGCTGGGTGGACAGGGGCGTAGGGTATCGGAAAACCCGCCCAAATTTTTCCACTCCGCCCGGGAATCGAACCCGGGCTCCCTCGGTTGTGAGCAGTGTGTGCTAACCACTGCACCACGAAGCCCCCAGAAAAAGCGGATCATTGTGGAGGATATAGCTTGCTTTGGGGGCTTATAATGACTCTGTACTGGGCTGTGGAACTGGAAAGGCATAACACGCAAGGCACAAACATGATTAAGGCGCCTCACACCTAACAAGTATCTGGTATTGAGAAGAAAAAAAACGGATCGTTGAGGAGGACATAGCTTGCTTTGGGCGCTTATAATGACTCTGTACTGGACTGTGGAACTGGAAAGGCATAACACGTGAAGTACAAACCTCACACCTCAAAAACAAAACCTCACACCTCAAAAACAAAACCTCACACCTCAAAAACAAAACCTCACACCTCAAAAACAAAACCTCACACCTCAAAAACAAAACCTCACACCTCAAAAACAAAACCTCACACCTCAAAAACAAAACCTCACACCTCAAAAACAAAACCTCACACCTCAAAAACAAAACCTCACACCTCAAAAACAAAACCTCACACCTGACAAGTATCTGGAATTGGTGTGACAAGTATCTGGTATTGAGTCGGAAAAACGGATCACAGTGAAGGACATAGCTTGGTTTAGGCGCTTATAATGACTCTGTACTGGACGGTCGAACTGGAAAGGCATAACACGTGAAGCACAAACCTTATGGAGGCGCCTCACACCTGACAACGAAGACACAGAAGGGGCCGACGGAGCCACCACAGGAACATAAACCACGGACTAGATGCCAAAGAACCGACTCGGCCCAGCACAGTCTCGAGAACCACTGACTCAGGAAGCAGAGACGGGGCTGTATAGCTCACCGGCCCAGCGGAATGACATGGACGGAGGAGGAGGAGGAGGGGAAGGGGGATGGAAAGGGGTGAGTGTTTGGTGATTTCAGTGTCAAGGAAGAGAAACCCGGAAGGATGAAAAAAATACCTAGTTGATTCACCAGCTGTGCCTCCCCCCCCCTCCCCCCCCCGCTCCCCCCCCTCCCTCCTCCACCTAACCAGCACCAGCGTTCCTCCCCTCGCACCTTCCCTTTCTCCCTTTCCATTTCCGTCTCCTCGTGCCTCCCCTCCCTCCCTCCAGTAACCCTTCCTCTATCCAGAATTACGACCTTCCTCCTCCTCCTCCTCCTCCTCCTCCTGTATGAAGATCGCAGGTGGTCAATACGCAGGAGAATCACCCAAACAGTGACTCACCGTCCCTCATGCCCCCCAAAGGCGTGACTCAGGGAGGAGGAGGAGGAGGAGAGAACAGGGAAAGGGGGACACACGAGGGAGAGCGGAAGGCAGGAAGGAACAGTACAGGGAGGAGGAAGTGGAGACGGAGTAGGGCGTTCACCCCTCTCTCTCTCTCTCTCTCTCTCTCTCTCTCTCTCTCTCTCTCTCTCTCTCTTGATTCTCCCTTCCCTTTCCCTCTCCCTCTTTCTCTCTCTCCCTCTCCCTTCCATTACCTTTCCCTCTCCCCCCCCTCTCTCCCTTCCCTTTCCTTTCCCTCTCCCCCTCTCTATCTCTCCCCTCTCCCTACTCTTCCTTCCCTTCCCTTTTCCTCTCTCCCCCTTTCTCTTTCCCCTTTCCTTCCCTTCCCTCTCTCTCTTCCCCCTTTCTCTCTCCCCTCTCCCTTCCCTTTCCTTCCTTTCCCTCTCCCAAAATCACGGCGGTCAGCAAATTGAGGTCCTTTAGTGTACCGGGATTCTGATATTTATTTATTTTTTCCCCCCTGTAGAAATTGGATTTGGAATTTATTGTGCCAGAATTTTCACTTTGCCGCGTTGGGAGCGAGCGGGAAATGGCGGTGTTTCTGGGCGTCACTTGGCCGGAATTTTAATGTTTTACGTCGATGGTACGGCACGGGGTGGTGGGTGGGTGGACGGTGGTGTGGAGGTGGGGTGATGGTGGCGGTGTTGTGGTGGTGGTAGCGTGGTATGTTACTGTGATGGTCGTGGTGGTGGTAGAGGGGCGGGGTGGGTGGGTGGTGGTGCGGGGTGGTGGTGGTGTTGTGGTGTGGAGGTGGTAGCGTGGTATGTTACTGTGATGGTTGTGGTGGTGGAGGTGATGTGGGATAGAATTGTGGTGGTGGTGGTGGTGGTGGTGGTGGTGGTGGAGGATTCTGGAAATACTATGACGACGTGATGACTAAGAAATATCAATAGCGATTTAATGGCTATGGTGATGAGTAAGAGAAGGAATTGGAGGAAATGAAGTAGGTGGAGGAGGAGGAGGAGGAGGAGGAGGAAAAGTAGTAGTAGTAATAGTAGTAGTAGTAGTAGTAGGAGGAGGAGGAGGAGGAGGAGGACGATGAGGAGGAGGATAAAAAAGGATAACAATAATGCTTATATATGATAGTTCTAATAATGATAATAAATATAATAATAATAATAATGAGAATATCGAAAATAATTGACAAAAATAACAAAGCATTGAACAGACGGGTAAAAACAACAACAACAACAACAACAACAACAACAACAACCACAACAACAACAGATAAAGCAAAATTAGTCCCAATGCAAAATAAATAAATAAATAAATAAATATATAAATAAAACAGCCGAACGAACAACAAAAGCCGCAACAAACACAATGACAAACAACAAACACGTTCACTTCCTGGAGCTGCGGGTAAACACACACACACACACACACACACACACACACACACACACACACACACACACACACACACACTGGAAATGGATACAACAAACATACTTTAATTTTGCAGTATTTTTTTTCCTCATTTTTTCTTCGCTTTCAATATATTTTTCGATTAACTACTTGCCTTTTCTTTTTCTTCGTCTTCTTCTTCTTCTTCTTCTTCTCCTCCTCCTCCTCCTCCTCCTCCTCCCATCTAGTCATCACCATCACTGTACGATAAGTTCACCACCATACATCACTAGCAGTCACCACAACCAAGCCACTCATATCACCAGCATATACCTAACAGATCACCACTACCATAAAACTCATAATACCACTGTACCTGCGCAAGTCATCACCACACCCAATCTTCCTCCGTCATCACCACACAGCCATTGCTCACCACCACAAGGCGTCATAATTCATCACCACACACTACTGGTCACACTATCCTGCAGTCATGACTCATCACTACACACGACAGAGGTTCTCAACACCCACTCGCCACTACTCACCACCACTACCGTGCTTTTATTCATCACAAACACCACTAACCCGGTAGCAGCGACGGGCCAAATTTGTGGCTTTTCCGTGTAGCAGCGATGGGCCAAATTTGTGGCTTTTCCGTGTAGCAGCGACGGGCCAAATTTGTGGCTTTTCCGTGTAGCAGCGATGGGCCAAATTTGTGGCTTTACCGTGTAGCAGCGACGGGCCAAATTTGTGGCTTTACCGTGTAGCAGCGACGGGCCAAATTTGTGGCTTTACCGTGTAGCAGCGAAGGGCCAAATTTGTGGCTTTACCGTGTAGCAGCGAAGGGCCAAATTTGTGGCTTTACCGTGTAGCAGCGACGGGCCAAATTTGTGCCATGATATAAACCCCCCAAAATAGATGATACATAATCTGATCACAAATGCTTTGAAATATATTATGAAATGGTTTGTGTGAGTGATGATTTTTTCTCATTTTTCTCGCTTGGAGGGACCATTAAGAAACATGATCCCCGATGCTACCAGGCTAATCATCACCACCAGGAGTTTTGATTAATATCCACACACATGTCAAGTTCATATCATCAGTCTTATTGATCCTCACCATTGCCCACTGACCAACATCACATCTGTACTGATATTGCACGACCATTTTTTTACAGGAAGGTAACTCAAGGGCAAATAACAAATAACAATAGGAAAGACCAATAGGTTCTGCTTCATATAAAGAGAAATAAGAATGAGTGTGCAGAAAAGAGGTCAGTTTTTGATAGAGAAGTCTTGATACTCGTAATAATCTCGCTATTCACTATTTTTTGACAGCAAGAAAGGCAGCTCAAGGACAAAAAGAAAAACACAACAGAAAAGCTTGCTGGGTGCTGCTTCACCTAAAGAGGAAATAAGAATGAGAGTCCAGAAAAAGAGGGCGATTTTCGATATAGAGAAGTCTTGATACTCGTAATAATCTCGCTATTCACGATTTTTTAACAGCAAGAAAGGACAAAAAGCAGAAAAACAACAGAATAGCTTGCTGGGTGCTGCTTCATCTAAAGAGAAATAAGAATGAGTCTAGAAAAAGAGGGCGATTTTTGATATAGAGAAGTCTTGATACTCGTAATAATCTCGCTATTCATGATTTTTTAACAGCAAGAAAGGACAAAAAGCAGAAAAACAACAGAATAGCTTGCTTGGTGCTGCTCCATCTAAAGAGAAATGAGATGTCCAGAAAAGAGGGCAATTTCGGAAAGAGAGAAGTCTTGATACTCGTAATAATCTCGCTATTCACTATTTTTTGACAGCAAGAAAGGCAGCTCAAGGACAAAAAGCAAAAAAACAACAGAATAGCTTGCTAGGTGCTGCTTCATCTAAAGAGTAAATAAGAATGAGGGTAATTTCGGATGGAGAGAAGCCTTGATAATCTTGATACTCTCGCTAATCACACATTAATTCATATATCGATCACCAACACCGTACTTCTGCTCCTCCCTCACCCACCATTCCTCCACTATAGTCCAACCAAATTGTAGAGTCCGTTTTGGCGTTGGCTCCCGCGGGTCCTTTCCTCCCCTCTGCTCTGCCACACAGTCCCAACACCAATTTTTTCCTCTCATATGTTGCCTATAGCTTACATATGAGAGGAAGAGATTGGTGTTGGAACTGTGTGGCAGAGCATAGGGGAGGAAAGGACCCGCGGGAGCCTACGCCAGACCGGCCTCGACATATTTGGAAGACTATAGCTCACCTCACACTCACCACCACGCACAGTAATCGTCATCGCCACTTCTGAGAGTCGTGGTAAATTCCTTCCACTTATTCCGCCACCCCAATCAATACGTTCACAATCAATCCTCACGTCACCACCGCCACGCACCATCCCGGCATCACCTTTCGCCACGGCTCGTCGGTCTCAATAATTATCTGGTGACCTTTATCATGTGTCACGCGATTTTCTGATGCTTGTCACGACTCAGATATGACAACGCAATACACACGTCAGGAATACGCCCTCAGGAACCTTAAAAAATGTCACCCCCAAGGATCGACAAGAAGAAATACACTGAAACGAAATGTCAATGGAAATATCACGTCTACAAAAGCAGCCTCTCTTTCTATCTTCTATCGTTATTTTCATGCTGACTCCTCTTCTGAACTTGCTAACTGCATGCCTCCCCCCCCTCTCGCGGCCTCGCCACACTCGACTTTCTTCTCATGCTCATCCCTTTACTGTCCAAATCCCTTACGCACGAGTTAACCAGCATCTTCACTCTTTCATCCCTCACGCTGGTAAACTCTGGAACAATCTTCCTTCATCTGTATTTCCTCCTGCCTACCACTTGAACTCTTTCAAGAGGAGGGTATCAGCACACCTCTCCTCCCGAAATTGACCTCTCTTTCGGCCACCTCCTTGGATTCTTTTTAGGAGCAGCGAGTAGCGGGCTTTTTATTATTGTTTCCTCTTTTGTGTGCCCTTGAGCTGCCTCCTTTGTTGTAAAAAAAAAAGAGCATGAGTAGGAATATCAATAACTATCACGTCTGCATCAGAAACCAAAAAAATAAAAAATAAATAAATAAATAAATAAATAAATAAAAAATAATGATGTTACTACCCCCAAAATGACAAATATAAACAGAAACAAGTCGTAGGAGAATATCATATAAAAAAAAATCGACTAAGAAAAGGTCATCACCTCCCTCCAAAAAAAATAAATAAATAAAATAAAATGGTTGCTACCAAAAAACGACCAAAGAAATCGAAGAAAAAAAACGAAAGAAAGAAAAAAATATACAAAAAATGTCATTGGAGAATAATTATCTTCTCTACCAAATATAAGCAGAAAAAATGTCGACAAAAAAGAAACCGTCACTGAAAAAAAATAAAAGAAAAAGAAACGTTGCTACGAAAAAACGGCAAAAAAATAAATAAAAAGAAACGTTGCTACGAAAAAACGTCCAAAAATATAAATAAAAAGAAACGTTGCTACAAAAAAACGTCCAAAAATATAAATAAAAAGAAACGTTGCTACGAAAAAACGGCAAAAATATAAATAAAAAGAAACGTTGCTACGAAAAAACGGCAAAAATATAAATAAAAAGAAACGTTGCTACGAAAAAACGTCCAAAAATATAAATAAAAAGAAACGTTGCTACGAAAAAACGGCAAAAATATAAATAAAAAGAAACGTTGCTACGAAAAAACGGCAAAAATATAAATAAAAAGAAACGTTGCTACGAAAAAACGTCCAAAAATATAAATAAAAAGAAACGTTGCTACGAAAAAACGGCAAAAATATAAATAAAAAGAAACGTTGCTACGAAAAAACGGCAAAAAAATAAATAAAAAGAAACGTTGCTACGAAAAAACGTCCAAAAATATAAATAAAAAGAAACGTTGCTACGAAAAAACGGCAAAAAAAACGTTGCTACGAAAAAACGGCAAAAAAAACGTTGCTACGAAAAAACGGCCAAAAAAATAATGAGAAGCAAAAGTTTACAACACAAAACTTTTCACCGCCACAAATAAAAACAAAAACACGATAACAGTGAAAGAAAACTTCACCAAAAACAAAACTTCATCACCATGCATATCGTTCACCACCATCACCTCTATAATAAACCACGCGTCACCACCACATTGCACAAGTCATCACCAAGCAACACGAACCACCACCACAAACCAAGTCATCACATAACATCACATACATCACACAACACCCCAAAGTCGGCATCGTGGACCGCAAATCATCACCAAAAATCACTACTCCGCATATTATGTCACCAATCACCACCACAAACCAAGTTATCACCATTCATCACATCACATCACCATCAGAAACGCAGATCATCACATAGAATACCTAATCATCACATCACGTCACCAGTCACCAACCGAAATCACGAAACATCACCACAAATCAAATGTCACCATCTTAGCCATAAAGTCACCAGGAAAAACGTATGTCCTCACCACAAATCGTCTCCTAATTTTCAGAGGTTACGCATATTTCAGAATGTCACCACTAGACGTCATTAGTCAACCCCAGAGTCACAGAATAGGAGAGTTTAGTCAACTTCATCGCAGGCGCTATGTTGTAACCAAAAAACGGCGCGAAATTCAAGTTGGATCTGATACAATATTAATCATCAAAAACTTCAAAGTCATCCCAGAAATAGTCTCATCAAAAGATATGCTACAACTTACCACCTCTTAAAAGCCATCATCGGAAACAACAAAATCACCCCCAGACATTGAAATTAAAAGCATCACCAAAACGGCTCTCCTGGTCTCACATCACCAAAGTATGTAGCGTGAGGATCTCCAATAGAGCACAAAACAACACTACTATATCGGCAGCAATCTGAATTTCGCGCCTGTGATGAAGATGTCCAAGCTCCCTAACTGTATGGCTCTAGTCACCAATAGATAAATATTAGGGTCCATATTATTAGACACTTTTGCTTCTCACATCAACTATTTTTAAATGTCAAAGAGGGGTCAGTCGGGTTCTCATGACAGTTTCCTTAGGTTCACGGTACAGAAGAAGGGTCAAAGTATCACCAGGGCCATATAACTACTCCCGGAAATGCCCAGAACTCCCATGAAAGCCTTGTCAAATTTGTGTTCTTGGGAGACGAAATGTTTGATAATTCGACCCTATGTCATCACCAAATTTTACATCACCACCATATATTATGTAACCACCGGAAGTCACAGGTCACCAACGTATATCACAAGTCACCACCAAAGATTTCGTCCCCACCAGTAATTTTAGATCACTAGATGTTGCAATTCACCACCGGAAAAAAATATTGCACGATAACTACTTTCTCGTATTCACCAACAAATATACGACTTTGCCAATAGATGTGTTAACAGAAATTCCGGTCAAATCGTCACTAATAACGATAATTACATAACAACACTTCAAAAAAATGTTGCCACTAGAAATTCTCCCCCACAAAAAAAAAAAAAAAAAAACGCTAGTCATCATTAGAAAGTGCGAGTGATGACCAAAAACTATGTGTCACAATTATCATCAGCAGGTCACCAACATTCATCATCATAAAATTTACATGCCTACAGATAAATTCCAGATGATTATACCCCTTTAACCCCTTGACTGCAGATGTCCTACCAGAAGACCTCACCAAGCTACAGGAATGGAACAAAAAGTGGCTGCTACAATAAAATGAAGAAAAATGTAAAGTCCTGCACCTTGGGGGGATATTCAGTATACCAATACCACATGGGAAACACTCCACTATCCACCACAGAGGCAGAGAATGACCTGGGACCTTATGTTACCAGGCTACTAGTGAAAGCCAAATCCGTTCCAATCGCAGCGGACGGGTTAAATCGTGTCACTACAAGAGGCCACGACTAGAGACCGTGAGTTACAAAAAAAATCATCGTTAGAGTTAGAATTCTCCTCACAAAGTACAGAAATTACAGTCAGCACCCAAAGTTATAACGTATCACCACATGACATTAAAAGCGATCATCAAAAACTTCAAAGTCATCCCAGAAATAGTCTCATCAAAAGATATGCTATTACACTGGGCAAATTTTCCGTGATCTTCAGTCAAACCACGATTTCCGCTGGCGTGGTTCTCATATTTCCGTGGTTTTCTGACGTGTCCACGATCTCCCAAAGCTACAGAAGATTTCACCGAAGGACGACGGTATTACTCACCATCATCAGCAGCAATAACAAGAAACAAATGAGAACCACGCCAGCGGAAATCGTGGTTTGACTGAAGATCCACGGAAAATTTGCCCAGTGTAATACCCCCTTAAAATGCCATCATCAGAAACAACAGTATCACCCCCAGACATTGAAATCAAAAGGATCACCAAAACGACTCTCCTGGTCTTACATCACCAAAAAACAAAACAAAAAACAAAACCGCCAGATAGTTGAAGTCATCACCAGAAGCTACAGGTCTCCATTATTCACCAAGTCACCATTCTTCCTCACCACAAAATTTCTACATCCAATGCTTTTTTTAAATATTTGAGGAGAGTATCTAATCACCAGCCCTCACGAAGATTCACAGGTGAGCACTGAATATTCACCAAGTCGCCATTCTTTATCACCACAAATTTTCTTCTACTCATGTTTTTTTTTTTTTTTTTTAATATCGTAAGTGAGGAACCGTCCTTAGTCTCCAAAACGCACAGATGAACACCAGTTAACCCGTCTGCTGCGATTGGCACGGATTTCGCCTTCACTGGTAGCCTGGTAACATATGCTCCCAGGTCTTTCTGTGCCTCTGTGGTGGGTAGTGAAGTGTCTCCCATGTGGTATTGGTGTGCTGGATATCCCTTCACTGGTAGCCTAGTTCATATGCTCCCAGGTCCTTCTCTGCCTCTGTGGTGGGTAGTGGAGTGTTTCCCATGTGGTATTGGTATGCTGGATATCCCTTCACTGGTAGCCTAGTACATATGCTCCCAGGTCCTTCTCTGCCTCTGTGGTGGGTAGTGAAGTGTTTCCCATGTGGTATTGGTGTGCTGGATATCCCTTCACTGGTAGCCTAGTTCATGTGCTCCCAGGTCCTTCTCTGCCTCTGTGGTGGGTAGTGAAGTGTTTCCCATGTGGTATTGGTATGCTGGATTTCCCTTCCCAAGATGCATGACCTCACATTTTTCTTCACTAAATTGTAGCAGTCACTTTTTGTTCCACTCCTGTAGCTTGGTGATGTCTTCTTGTAGGAAATCCGCATCCAAGGGGTTAACAAACTCTTCACTCATGACTACTACCAAACCTTCACTTCATCACCTGTCATTTCCACATTTAACTGCATCATCACCACCGTTACTATTCAAACACAGGCACATTTCACCACTAGTCATCACCACATTCAGCTACATCACCACAATCACCACTCCAAACAGCCACACAACCACCGGGAACCACACTGTATTCATCTCACTACAACTGCAACTCACCACCATTACTGTTCACATACAGGCACGTTTCATCACTAGTCATCACCATATTCAGCTACATCACCAAAACCATGCATTCAGCTCACCATATGTCATCACCAATATCAGCTGTAGAATTGCAGTCACCATAAACTCTGAAGCACATTACACAATATATCACCATTACGTACAACAAACATCACCTCCTTCACCACCACACAAACAACATCACCTCAACACCACAAACATCACCATCTCAGTCAACCCCACAAACAACGTCACCTCATTCATCACCACAAACAGAATCATCTTCGTCACCACCACAAACAACATCACCTCAACACCACAAACATCACCTCAGTCATCACCACCACCACAAACATCACCTCAACACCACAAACATCACCATCTCAGTCAACACCACAAACAACGTCACCTCATTCATCACCACAAACAGAATCATCTTCGTCACCACCACAAACAACATCACCTCAACACCACAAACATCACCTCAGTCATCACCACCACCACAAACATCACCTCAACACCACAAACATCACCATCTCAGTCAACACCACAAACAACAACACCTTCGTCACCACCACATACAACATCACCTTCGTCAACACCTCTAACATCAACACCAGTCACCACCACTTACAACACCATTAACACCACCACCACCACCACTTAAAACACCATTATTTACTCTCGGCTAATCTTCTCCAACTCCTATCACCACATTAACCACCATCACCACCACCATCATGCACTCAGCTTATCTTCAACTGTTATCACTACATTAGCCACAACCACCACCACCACCACCACACAGAGCAAGGTACCTGTTTTTCAAGCTCTATTTAGTCATTGTGTTTTTATTTCTTAGGATTGAAGTTATATGATCATTTCCAGCCCCTGTCACTTATGTATTTTCTTTCCTTCATCATTATATTAACTACTACTACTACTACTACTACTACTACTACTACTACTACTACTACTACTACTACTACCACCTCTACTCCACTTCATCGCCTTGATCACCAAATATACAGATACACTCATCCATTTCACTGCGCCATTACCACCGCGGACAATTACAGTTTAGCTCCATTAGAACAACGAATAGAATCGAACCAATCACATGATACTATACGTGAAGGGTTATGTATGCATCTATTATTACTGTTATTATTATTATTATTATTATTATTATTATTATTATTATTATTGTTGTTGTCATCGGGGGTGTTGTTATTTAGTTGTTGTTACTGTCTTTGTTGTCGCTGTTGGCTTTGCTATTATTATTCATGTAATTAGTATTGAGTTACATATTGGTTTCATAACAATAACAATAGCAGCCCCAAACTGATCAACACACCAACAAAAGCGCTCATCACATACATCCTCCTGTCACGACCAACGGCCATCACCGCCAATGATACCACCATCACGCCGTAATTATACGCCCCCCCACCACCTCCACCACCACCACCACCACTGCCATTGTATACTCACGGCTAATCCTTTCTAGCTATTGTCATCACCGTAACCTGCCTTCCCTCAGAACAACAACAACAAAAACATAAAGCATTTCTTGGAAGTTCGGCAGTCACATATGCGGCCAGTTCGTGTGTGTGTGTGTGTGTGTGTGTGTGTGTGTGTGTGTGTGTGTGTAAGAGAGAGAGAGAGAGAGAGAGAGAGAGAGAGAGAGGGTAAAGTGTACGATATCCAGTTAATACTGAGGAAAGTTTCTCTGCTGTGTCTGGCATCAACGTTGTTCGCGGCAGTCCTAACCTCCAAGTTTGAAACATCACGTCATCACCACAGCCGCCAACGCAACACCGAAACCACCAACACAACAGCGAAACCACCAACACAACACCAAAACCACATTAACGCTACTACCACCAAAATGCCCCACCACTAATGTCACCACAAATCACCATAGACTAATACATCACCGCACTCACTGTCATGTCACAATCATCACACTCACATCATGACTCCAACGTAAAGTATCTCCACTGTACCCTCACATCACCATTATATCACAATCACATAACTGTTACTGCCACATACTTATCGCCACGACACAACTCACCATCGCATAATTCACCATCACATAACTCACCACTACATAATTATTACCACCACGAAACTATAGCAACCATATCATCATCATGTCACTTGCACATAACTATCACACATCACCACAGATACCACGCATTATTAAGCAACGCCACACACACAACCACGTCAGATGAACACCAGCAGCACAACGTTACATCACCACAGCCAGTTACAGTCACCACAAGAAAAGACATCACTAGGTATAATAAGTCATCACCACAACAAACTACCATCACCATGAATGACAAGCTATCACCAGGTATAACAGGCCATCACCACAAAGCGTTAACAGAAGAGATATAGGGTCGTATTTCAAGACATTTCGCCGCCCAAGAACACATATTTGACAAGGCTTTCGTGGGAGTTGTGGGCATTTCCAGGGGTAGTTTTATGACCCTGGTGGTAGTCTGACCCTTCTGCTGTACCATGAACCTAAAGAAACACTCATTAGAATCCGATTGATCCCCTCTTTGACTTTTAGAAATTGCTGATGTGATATGGCAGTGTCTTGTAATACCACCCATAAAGTCACCACGAAAACCACCACAAACACATACCCACGATCACCATCATCACAGCAAATTACAATCACCACAGTTAATGACAAGCCACCACCACAACGCGTAACTAAACTTAACTAACCTAACCTAACTAACTAAACTAAATTAACCAAATAAACCACAAAACGTCAACAGTATTAATCAAATCACCACCAAATACTGGAATTCATCACCAAAATACCCAGACACATATCAACAGCACACCCCAAACATAACAACACATAACATGACACTATCAACACCCACCCAGTGAACATTACCCTGCCACACCACCACCATGTACCCGACCTTCACATAACAGCACATAACATAACATTACACTCACTATCCACACCCACCCACCAGTGAACATTACCCTGCCACACCACCACCATGTACCCTACCTTCACATAACAGCACATAAAATAACATTACACTAGATATCATCACCCACCCACCAGTGAACATTACCCTGCCACACCACCACCATGTACCCGACCTTCACATAACAGCACATAACATAACATTACACTCACTATCCACACCCACCCACCAGTGAACATTACCCTGCCACACCACCACCATGTTCCCGACCTTCACATAACAGCACATAACATAACATTACACTAGCTATCCACACCCACCCACCAGTGAACATTACCCTGCCACACCACCACCATGTACCCGACCTTCACATAACAGCACATAACATAACATTACACTCACTATCCACACCCACCCACCAGTGAACATTACCCTGCCACACCACCACCATGTTCCCGACCTTCACCACACTCCACACCCTTGTCACCACCCTCACCATCATCACCCTGACACCGAGACACAAGGTAACGCCACAGTGGTATAAATAGTATCCTCAACAAGGTAATGGCTGCAATTATTTCCATTAATGGCAGCCTTAGTCACATCAATGTCCAGAGGCACTTTACATGGGATAGTTATTAGATATTAGTGGTGTTTTCCTTTTAATTATTTTCATCCACACACACACACACACACACACACACACACACACACACACACACACACACACACACGCGCGGGTCATAGGTACTTACAGGTGTGCCTTGGCCCTACAGTTATGCCGGTGAAGGGTACAGGTAACTAACAACACCGCAGCAAAGGTTACAGCGGTGGCGAGTGTACTGCGCAATAGCTGCAGGTGACGTTCCCGGGCGGTGGCTTGCTGTGGGAGACTTTTAAAGAGCATGTGCTTGTTGGAGGTGCTGTTGAAATCCTTATGACGGTGAGCACCAGTTTTGTTAATTCAGTTACCTGTTTATGTATGTATTCGTCTCGCTCTCTTTTTCTCTATCTATCTATCTATCTATCTATCTATCTGCGTGAAGGTGGTCGACGCAGGTTGGTAATTTTTTTTCTGGGAATCAAAGGAATAATAAGTCTAGTACAGAGAAGAAAAAAAGAATGCCCGGCAGTGACTGTTTAGGTGAATGACCGGGTGACTGCCGTTCACCACCACCACCACCACTTTCACCACCGACAACAACAACAACAACAAACCTCGTTAACTCACCACATATAACACAGACCGCCATCACCATACGTTTTAACTCACTACATTAAACAGCAAATCGAGGAAGTATACGTGATGGAATGAGTAAATAAGACTACACAATGACTGGATGAATGACTGACTTGACCACATAAGCGAAGGCGGTGAGACTGGTAGGAAACAGAGTGACCCAAACAACTGGACGACGTGACGGACAGACTGAATGACTAAGTGGCAGATTGGCTAAATGACTCACTGCATCATAGAAGGTGAGGCTAGATGGAGACTGAGCGGCTGTCCGGCACAATCAGTGAATCGCAAACTTTTTTATTAATTTGAAACTTGGAAAGAAAACGTTTGGGACTCGGATCAGGCAGGAGAGAGACGGATAAGGCGCCATTTCACTCTTACATTATTGCAACATTATCAGAGCCCCTCGTCATCGCGCCACACAAGTACACCAACTGTCACCATGGTCAACTACTGAAGAAGAATACGTTTGGGACTCAGATCAGGCAGGAAAGGTAGAGACATATGAGACGCCATTTCACCATCACATCACCACAACACTATCACGACCCCCCCACCATCGCGCCACACAAGTACACCAACTGTCACCATGGTCAACTACTGAAGAAGAATACGTTTGGGACTCAGATCAGGCAGGAAAGGTAGAGACATATGAGACGCCATTCCACCATCACATCACTACAGCACTATCACGACCCCCCCACCATCGCGCCACACAAGTACACCAACTGTCACCATGGTCAACTACTGAAGAAGAATACGTTTGGGACTCAGATCAGGCAGGAAAGGTAGAGACATATGAGACGCCATTTCACCCTTACATCACTACAACACTATCACGGCCCCCCACCATCGCGCCACACAAGTGCAACAGCCACCATAATGAACTACGTTTCATGATTTTAAACTGAAGAAGCAAACGTTTGGGACTGATCAGGCAAGAGAAAGACAAGACGCCATTTCACCATCCCATCGTTGCACATTATCACACCACACGAGCAACACAACACACAGCAACACATCCACAACCCCGTCAGTAAAAGGTCACATTACTACCACACCACAACCTCACGCTCATCGCCACAACAGTACATACCTATCACTACCACAAAACTATCACCCCGTACATATAACTATACCCAGCACATTACCACACCACAACCTCCCAACACTTACCACTACACGATCACCATTAGGAACAACCATACCACAGTTGCACCATTGCCCCAACCATCACACACACACACACACACACACACACACACACAGGTGACTCAGGTAAGCCGCACACCTATTGACCACAAATCTCAGAACGTGGCAAGTCTCCGAATCACAAGGAATCGAGTCACGGGGTAAACAAAGCCTTGAGGAGAAGGAGGAGGAGGAGGAGGAAGTGCGGGTTGGGAATGGTGATGGAAAAAGAGTAAAGAGGGAGGAAGGAACGAAGGGGAGGAGGAGGAGAGGGAAGCTGGGTCATGAAAGGTGATGGAGGAGAGGGAAAAGTGAGGGAGGGAGGTAGATAGAGTGAAGAAAGGGTTTGTTGAGGATCATGATGGAGGAGGAGAGGGGAGGAGGAGGAGGCAGGAACGAGGAGGAGGTAAGGAGGAATGACTAGCTGGAAATGGAGGAGAGAGGAAGGTCAAAAAAGAAGGTTGCTGGTGACGGAAGGGAAAGGGAAGGATGAGAAAGAGAGGAAAGTAGAGTGAAAAAAATAGACACTGGGAATGTTATTAAAAGGAGAAATGAGACCTTGAGATTAATTGGGTTATATAATTGAGTGATGGAAAGAGACATAGAGGGTAGAAAGATATATGAGAGAAGTGAACAAACCAGGTGGAATAGAAGTGGTGAGCAAAGACTGAAGAGAAAAGGGGAACAGGATTAACAGAAGGGAAGGAGGGAAGAAAGGAGAGGGGAAAGGAAAGGAAATGATAAAGAAGGGATGAAAACGGAGAAAAGGGAAAACGAAGGGAAGTTAAAGGGAGGACAGAAAGAGGGAAGGAGGGAATAAGTAAGAGAAGGGAGTGTTGAGGAAGGGAAGAAAGTGTCGAGAAAGGAAAATGAAGGGAACAGAAGGGAATGAAATTAAGGTAGGAAGAAATGGAGGAGAGGGAAGGTTGAGAAAGGTGTCAATGGGAAATGAGTGCTGAGGAAAAAAGGAAAGGGAGAAAGAGGAGGGAGGGAGGGAAGAAGTCAGGGAGGGAAATCATGAGGGAGGGAGGGAGGGAAAATTAGGCAGAAGGAAACTGTGGAGGGAAACGACTGAGCTGGAGGGAAAAAAAGGGGTCTAGACTCTGGAGGGAAGGGAGGAAAATACGGAGAGAGAAATGGAGAGAAAAATAAGAGGAAGAGAGGGGGTTTAGAGGGAGGGGAAAATGAGGAAAAGAGAAAGGGGGAGAGAGAGAGGAGGGTGAGGCAGAGAAAGGTGAAGGAAGAGAGGTGAGACAGAAGGAAGAAGGGGAGGTAGAGAGAAAGGGAGAGAGAAATGAGAGGGAGATGAGAGGAAAGGGAGGAGGGGAGAGGGAAAGGGGGGAGAGGAAGAGAGGTTATGTAGAAGGGAGGAAAGTGAGCGAGAGGAAAGGAAGGTCTAGAGGAAAGGGAGGAAGAGAGGGAGGAAGGTGAGGAAGAGGGAGGGAAGGAAGGAAGAGGGGAAGGAGTCGTGGGTCACAGGAGGAAATTTGAGTGACGTGACGCAGCGCAGAATGGGACGGGTCATGTCACCCTTCCCTGCTGGTTCACACACACACACACACACACACACACACACACACACAGACACACACACACACCCTTATCGCTGCCCATCCTCCCTGCGTATATCAATGTTTCCAGGTGTTTGTATGAAGCTTCGTCTCTCCTTTGCCTATCCTTGTGTCTTATCTGGCGGTTCTCGAGGTCTCTTCTGTTCTCGACCTATTTAATCAGTACATTCTGCTATTTCATGTTTATATTGGGGCTGTGTGTGTGTGTGTGTGTGTGTGTGTGTGTGTGTGTGTGTGTGTGTGTGTGTGTGTGTGTATTTTCATTCTTACACATACTTTTCAACGTTTTTCTTCTTCAATCAATCTTTTTATTTCCAAGTTCTCTGTATCGATGGAACACAATAATCAAACTATTTCAATTCTTACACATACTTTTAAACCTTTTTCTTCTTCAATCAATCTTTTTATTTCCAAGTTCTCTGTATCAATGGAACTCAATGATCAAACTATTTTCATTCTGACACATACGGTACTTTTAAACCTTTTTCTTCTTCAATCAATCTTTTTATTTCCAAGTTCTCTGTATCAAAGGAACATAATAATCAAACTATTTCCATTCTTACACATACTTTTAGACCTTTTTCTTCTTTAATCACTCTTTTTTTTATTTCCAAGCTTTCTGTATCGAAGGAACATACTAATCAAACTATCTCGATGTGTCTCTGGTGCGGTCCGTCGGCTCAAGCTTCCCATATTCCTCATATACAAACGCCCAACGGTGCCGCGGGTGGGTCCCTTCGGTGTTGTGTTTGGACTTTCATTTTAATTTATTCCGGGAAAATCTCACATTCGTTTGGGCATAATATTTTTTTTTCACGAAGGCGATGAGACATTTCTCGTGGATTTATTATTATTATTTTTTTTTTTACAGCAAAGGAGACAGCACAAGGGCACAAATAAAAAGGAAACAATAAAAAAAAGCCCGCTACTCGCTGCTCGTAATCTGCGCCATATTTCCTCTCCTAATGTTTATCTTTCAGGCAGCCATGTTTTCACGGTTTAGAAACAGACAAATAAAAGAACCCGTCCCTGCGTCATGCTTCGGTTCGGTGTTTATAACCATTCGCTTTTTCTTTTTTTCGAGCTGAGGCGATGATTCTTATGTAGCATGGCGGGGCTTCACGGTTTTAAAATATCGACATCACTTCCATCACTGCGCATCGCCATTTTAATCTGACTGGTGTTTTTTAATTTCTCTTTTTGTATTTTTTTTCCATTTTCCTTCACACATAGGCGATGGTTCTTATGTAGCATGGCGGGGCTTCACGGTTTTAAAATATCGACATCACTTCCATCACTGCGCATCGCCATTTTAATCTGACTGGTGTTTTTTAATTTCTCTTTTTGTATTTTTTTTTTCCATTTTCCTTCACACATAGGCGATGGTTCTTGTGCATCATGGCGGGGCTTCACGGTTTTCAAATATCGACATCACTTCCATCACTGCGCATCGCCATTTTAATCTGACTGGTGTTTTTTAATTTCTCTTTTTGTATTTTTTTTCCATTTTCCTTCACACATAGGCGATGGTTCTTGTGCATCATGGCGGGGCTTCACGGTTTTAAAATATCGACATCACTTCCATCACTGCGCATCGCCATTTTAATCTGATTGGTGTCTTTAATTTATCTTCTTGTATTTTCTTTCCATTTTCCTTCACACATAGGCGTTGGTTTTAGTGCATCATGGCGGGGATGCACTGTATTGAGACATCCACATTACTGCACAAACCAAAAACGCAATTCTCCTCTGACTATTCATGTTTTTTTATCGTAGTTTCTTGTTTAATTTCGATATACGACAGACGTTGGTTCTAGTGTATCATGGCGGGGATGCACTGTATTGAGGCATCCACAGAAATGCCCAAACCGAAAACGCCATTCTCTCCTGACCATTCGTGTTTTATTTATTTTTTTCGTGATTAATTTCGATATATGACAGACGTTGGTTCTAATGTGCCATGACGGGGCTGCACTGTTTTAAGCATCCACAGAAATGCCCAAACCCAAAACGCCATTCTCCTCTGACTACTGTCCAAGATTCTTTCTCAACCTTCCCTCTCCTCCATTTCTTCCTGCCATTCACCTCAATTTCTCTCCCTTCTGTTCCCTTCATTTCCTTTTCTCGCCATTTTCTTCCCTTCCTCAACACTCCCTTCTCTTACTTCTTCCCTCCTTTCCTCTTTCTATTTTATTTTTTCTCGTATTTTTCGTGACTAATTTCGATATATGACAGACGTTGGTTCGTGCGTCATGGCGGGGCTGTACACATAACGCACATCATCACGCAGCGCCATTATCCTCTGACTAGAGTCTATGTATTTATGTGTGTGTGTGTTTGTATTTTCGTGATTTATTTGAACTAATGTCGTAAAGCTGTATTATAAAACCTTTCAGGGCTTACACACCCGCATCTGATAAGGCTTCCGTAGAGGTTGTGGGTAGTTCCATGGGTACTTTAATGAACCTAGTGATAGTCTGACAAGGTTTCTGTTTCTCGAATGTGAAAAACAATCATAAAAATACGATCAATGAAAATATTTGTTGTGAAAACCGAAGGTGGCTGACAATACAGGCCATAGACGTTGGTTCTCTTGCGTCATGGCGGGGCTGCAATGTTTTGAAATACCAACAGAATCTAAGTTATTACGCCTCTCACTTGGAACCTGGATGGTGTTTGGATGTTTTTTTTCTTCTTTCTATCAAGCAACATGGCGGAGCTGCACCGTTTTCTAAATACCCACAAAATCTACGTCACTTTGACCTGGCCGTTGTTTTGATGTTTTTTTTTTCTATTTCTATTTTTCTAAGCTGAGACGTTGGTTCTTGTACATGATGGCCGAGTTTCACTATTTAGAAATACCAACAGAACTCATCACTGTGCCTCGTCATACTTGTCTGGCTGGTGATGTGGAGGTTCTAGTATATATATATATTTTTTTTCAAGCAGATACGGTTCTTTTGCATCAAGGCCGAGTTTCACTGTTTAGAAATACCGACATAACTCTCACCACCGCGCCTTGCTACACTAACCTGGCTCTGGATTTGAAGGTTCTAGTATTTTCTTTAATTTTCGGGCAGATACTGTTCTTTTGCATCATGGCCGAGTTTCACTGTTTAGAAATACCAACAGAACTCTCACCACCGCGCCTTGCTACACTAACCTGGCTCGGGGTGTGAAGATTCTAGTGTTTTCTATAATTTTCAAGCAGATACTGTTCTTTTGCATCATGGCCGAGTTTCACTGTTTAGAAATACCAACAGAACTCTCACCACCGCGCCTTGCAGCACTAACCTGGCTCGGGGTGTGAAGATTTAAGCATTTCTTTTCTTTATGTTCATGCAGAGGTGTTAGTTCTTGTCCTTTGTGGCGCAGATTCACCGACTTAAGACACTAGCAAAACCTCGCGTCACAGCTCTCTCTGCCTCTCCTACGTTATCAGTGTTTCAAGTTGTATCATATTTTCGTTTTTCCTGTGTTTTTTTCTTTTACCCGAGTCTTTGGTTCGTACGGTTCATTCTTAAGCAAATACGTTGGTTCTTGTGATTCATGTTCCTGTTCATGTTTTATATTTCAAACCGAGACGCTGATTCTCGTCCACATCATTTATTCTAAGCAGATACGTTTTTTCACTTTTCTTCAGCATTCTTTTATTATAAGAGACATTTGTTTTATTTGTTTTTTGCTGTTGAGTCGCTTCCTTTACTGTTTAGAGAAGGGACGCTGGTTATTGTTCATGTCATTTACTTCAGCAGGTAAGTTTCTCACCCCTTTTTAAGCAGGGACATTAGTTCTTTTTCACATTTACTTCAAGCAGGTAAGTTTCCCACTCCTTTTTTTAAGCAGGCATGTCTTTTGTTCAGAGCGTTTTCCTCCCTAATTAAGTAGATGGTTATTGTTCGCATCAGGTATTTCATGTAGATGCTTCTCCCCTTTTTAAGCAGGGACGTTGATTTTTGTTCACTTAATTTATTTTAAGCAGACACTTTTCCCCCATTTTTAAGCAGGGAGGTTGGTTCATGTTCACACCTTCCCCCATTTTTAAGCAGGGAGGTTGGTTCATGTTCACACCTTCCCCCATTTTTAAGCAGGGAGGTTGGTTCATGTTCACACCTTCCCCCATTTTTAAGCAGGGAGGTTGGTTCATGTTCACACCTTCCCCCATTTTTAAGCAGGGAGGTTGGTTCATGTTCACACCTTCCCCCATTTTTAAGCAGGGAGGTTGGTTCATGTTCACACCTTCCCCCATTTTTAAGCAGGGAGGTTGGTTCATGTTCACACCTTCCCCCATTTTTAAGCAGGGAGGTTGGTTCATGTTTACACTTTTCCCCCATTTCTAAGCAGGGAGGTTGGTTCATGTTCACACCTTCCCCCATTTTTAAGCAGGGAGGTTGGTTCATGTTTACACTTTTCCCCATTTCTAAGCAGGGAGGTTGGTTCATGTTTACACTTTTCCCCCATTTCTAAGCAGGGAGGTTGGTTCATGTTCACACCTTCCCCCATTTCTAAGCAGGGAGGTTGGTTCTTGTTTACACCTTCCCCCATTTCTAAGCAGGGAGGTTGGTTCATGTTCACACCTTCCCCCATTTTTAAGCAGGGATGTCGGTTCATGTTCACACCTTCCCCCATTTTTAAGCAGGGAGGTTGGTTCTTGTTTACACTTTTCCCCCATTTCTAAGCAGGGAGGTTGGTTCATGTTTACACCTTCCCCCATTTCTAAGCAGGGAGGTTGGTTCTTGTTTACATCTTTCCCCCATTTTTAAGCAGGGAGGTTGGTTCTTGTTCACACCTTCCCCCATTTCTAAGCAGGGAGGTTGGTTCTTGTTTACACCTTCCCCCATTTCTAAGCAGGGAGGTTGGTTCATGTTCACACCTTCCCCCATTTCTAAGCAGGGAGGTTGGTTCTTGTTTACACCATTTATGTTTTCACCCTTTTTATGCATGGACGTTGGTTCTAGTCCACATCATTTATCTATTTAATTAAGACACGTTTCTCACCCCCTTATTTGAGCAGGGCATTGGTTCTTGTTCACATTTATTTCCAGCAGATACGTTTTTCCCCCTTTTTTAAGCAAGGACTTTGGTTCTTGTTCATATGGTTATTCCAAGTAGGTGTATTTTCCCCTTATAAAACAGGGTCGTTGGTTCATAAGTTATATTTTTTCAAGCTGACTTTAACCTGGTAGCAGCGACGGGCCAAATTTGTGCCATGATATAAACCCCAAAAATAGATGATGCATAAACCGATCACAAATGCGTTGATATATAAAATAAAATGGTGTGCGTGAGTGATGATTTTTTCTCGCTATTCTCGCTTAGAGGGACCTTCAAGAAACATGATCCCAGCAGGTACCAGGTTAAGCAGCCATTGGTTTTTGTGCTTCATTTTGCAAGCCGAGACCCTGTTCAGGTGCGTCATGGCGGGCTGCTCGTCCTGTCAGTCAGCCCGACAGTCCGTCAGCCCTTCCTCGTCAGCCCGGCCATCATCATTCACGGCGTCTCTGCCTGTGTCAGCGGAGGGCGGCGTTCGTTAGGCTTTTCGACGTTTAGTTATTGCGTATCATTTTCTGTTTTTATTTCATTTTCCTAACGAATATTTCACCATCCATTGTTTCGCTTTCATTTTCTCTTTATTTTGTTACGGCAAAGTTGTCAAATATTTCACAGCCGACACTTGTGAGGCTTCACTGCAGGGTTTCGAGAGTGCTTCGCTTGGCGCCTGTTTTGTTCACTATGGCTAGCACTGACATCATTGCAATAACAACAACAACAATAATAATAATAATAATAATAATAATAATAATAATAATAATAATAATAATGATAATAATAATCAAGTACTTTTTGAGGAAATTCCAGTAGAAAATTACGCATACCATGTTCTACGATGTGTGTGTGTGTGTGTGTGTGTGTGTGTGTGTGAAGCACCAACTAGAAACACCAAGAATGTGATACAAACAGGTGTATTTTTACTGCCTCTTTCCCTCTACCTTCCTTCCTCCCTCTTATCTTACTTATCACCCTTTCCTCCCTCCCTGCCCTTCCTTCCCTCCATCTTTGCCTGCCCGGCGCTGAGCCCAAGAATGGTGAAAGATGAGGCATACGGAAGGAATGGATAAAATACCATTGCGAGAGAGAGAGAGAGAGAGAGAGAGAGAGAGAGAGAGAGAGAGAGAGAGAGAGAGAGAGAGAGAGAGAGAGAGACTGTATTGATTTCATTTGGCACAAGAGACGGTGAGCTCTGGCCACTGCTTCTCTCCTTTCCCTCACCGCTGCTGCTGCTTCTACTTCGCAATAAACTGCTGCCCTCCCTCTCTCGGCGCCTCCCTCAGGCAGGCGCCGGGACAGCTGGCCGCGCTGGTGTAAAAGCTGGAAATCAATGGTGTGGCCCAACGGTATGAAGCCTCCTGCGAGCCCGCCTGCCTACCTACCTCCTGCCCTTTCCTCCACCTTCGAATCCTATTTCTTTCCTACCGAAGCAGCTTTTCGTTAGGTCTTCCTTCTACCTATTTTTCTGATGATTTCTTTTCTGTCACCCTCCTGACTCTCCTTTGCTGCCATTTTTATGTATTATTCATCACTCGCTTCTTCCTCCCTCATCAGCACTGTGTTGCTCAGTAATACTTTCATGATGTTACTTGACGAATATTTATCTTCTGCTCCTCCTCCTGCTTCACCTTCGCCAGCCCAGCATAAAATGGAGGCCCATGGCCCACAAGGTCCCCTGGGGTCTGCTTGTGGCCCCCACGTGCCCCTCCCGAGGCCCTCCCTCACCACCCCCGCCGCCGAGGTGTGGGGGCGGGGTTGGGCCGGCCCTGGCACCCCCAAGGGTGACCTGGGCCGCCCCAGCGCGCCCTCACAGCCCGAGGGCGGCTGACATGTCAGGACTAATACTCACTGTATGTTCCGGTAGGGTTCATATGGACCGAAGTAGAGCGAAATTTTGAAGGATGTTGTAGCCGGCGAGGGTCACCACAAATGGCACACACACAGTAGTGAATCACTGGGAGGGCTCGCCGTGCGCGCCTCTCCGCTCGTCACAAGACAGGCCTTAGCGCCGAGGTCCTCATCGGCTCCACACTCCAGCACTCCACAACACTCACTGCTCCGCCCCTCAACTCCCGCCCCGCCGCGCTTCCTAGCACTGTGGGGCTCCTCGACGCACTCGGCGGGCAGCTAACACACTCCTCGGCGCATTTAAACCCGCCTCAGGTCGACCACAACGCACTGCAGTCCAACACACTCAGTTATGGCGACTCCCTCATCCTCTCGCCTGGCACAGAGGGCTCTGCTGTCGCCCCTCCACACCCGCCATCTTGAAATTCGGCAATCGATACTGCGCACCGCACCTAGAACCGTCGCCCCGCGCAGTCCGTCACTTCAGCGCGCGCTTTAAACTTCACTGAAAAATTTATGCACCAACATTGCCCCCCTACCCCCTGCCCTGCCCCTGCTCCCCGCCCCGCCAAGGTGACGTCGGAGTCTGTGATGAGCACTGGAGGTCAAATGGTGACGTCACTGGAATAAGAGCCGCTCAACTGCTACTTTTCTCCTTCCCGTTCTCTTCCTCCCCTCCCTCCCTCCCTCCCTCGTCCATCTATTTTTCCATCTGGTGCTGATGTTACTGCTCCGCTCCTACATCTTAATGCCTCCTCCTCCTCCTCCTCCTCCTCCTCTTCTTCCTCCTCCTCCTCCTCCTCCTCCTCCTCCTCCTCCCCTCTTGCTCTACTTTTGCCCTTGCCATTTTTTTTTATGATCTCTCACACTCTCTCTCTCTCTCTCTCTCTCTCTCTCTCTCTCTCTCTCTCTCTCTCTAACTATTCATCTATCTCTATTTATTTATCTACTTATCTACCTATTTATCTATCTATCTACCAATATTCCTCTCTCTCTCTCTCTCTCTCTCTCTCTCTCTCTCTCTCTCTCTCTCTCTCTCTCTCTCTCTCTCTCTCTCTCTCTCTCTCTCTCTCTCTCTCTCTCTCTCTCTCTCTCTCTCTCTCTCTTTTCCACACACACACACACACACACCGATTTTTGCTTCTCTCCTCCTCCTCTTCGTAGTTCCCTCCCTCCATTCTTATCACATTTTCTAACATATGGCTCACCTCTTTATAAGTGTTGTAGCACAAATTCTCTCTCTCTCTCTCTCTCTCTCTCTCTCTCTCTCTCTCTCTCTCTGATGTAGTCAAACAAATGCCACATTCCTGAGGCGGGAATCAACATCACCACTAAGCCGCCGCCGCTCAAGGACGTGTCAGGCAGCAAACATCTCGTCGGGCAAACATTCACGACTCAGAATTACCTCAACAATAAGAAAGTGTCAGATAGTAAAGCCAACGGAATGCTAGGGCTTGATTAACATTTTCCCCCTTCAGAGCAGGGACGTACTGCAGCATGGCGTGTGTTTAAAGGCGTCTTGTCAGACCACATTCGGAATAAGCGATGCAATTTCGGTCGCGCCACCTGGCAAGGAATATTGATATCGCGAAATGTGGATCCGCTCAGTCTCGTGTGACGGAGCCGAGCACTGACTTCCATATTCTTCTGCCCATCCTGAAATAGACGTGTTCTATTTTGAAAAACGCCGCCTCCGTGAAAACTAATTAAAGCCTTCAAAACTGTGAATGGATTTACGAGTATTGAGAGCTGCCTCGGGTATTTTCATTAGACGCTGCGAGGCTGAAGTTGGTATTGTCAGCTGCTCCCGCCCCTCACACCAACTATTTCCAAGGGCCAAAAAGGAGGTTAATCGAGTTCTAATGAGTGTTCTTTTAGGTTCACGGAACAGAAGAAGGCTCAGACTACCACCAGGGTCATAAAAGTACCCAAGGAAATGCCCTAAAGTCCCATGAATGACTAGTAAATTACGTGTTCTTGGGCGCAGAAAAGTTTAAATTATGGCTCTAAGTCCCTCATGTGCTGACACAATTAGCTGCCGCCAAGTATTTCTTCATCTACACTGTCATTAAGGCAGAGCAATGAGTTAAGGCTGGAGTCGTGCACTGCGGGGCCAAACTTGTCTTAATATGGAGTGAATCAATCTTTGCCAGCACAGGGCGTCTTCAGCAACAGAGATTGAATCAGGATGGCTTACTTCACTCTCCGCCTGTTTGTGGCACACTCTGGCTGGGACTGAACGAATACTAGTGGTGCTTTGCATACCTGCAGATTTCTTCTGTCTGTCTGTCTGTCCGTCTGTCTGTCCGTCTGTCTCACCTACTCTCTCTCTCTCTCTCTCTCTCTCTCTCTCTCTCTCTCTCTCTCTCTCTCTCTCTCTCTCTCTCTCTCTCTCTCTCTCTCTCTCTCTCTCACACACACACACACACACACACATACATATATACAGGCGCGCGCGCATACACTCACATTGACACACACACACACACACACACACACACGGCCCGGTAGCTCAGGGGTCTGCCTCACAACCAGAAGGACCGGGGTTTGATTCCCCGGCCGGATGAAGATAAGTTGGGTTTATCTTCTTTCACGTGTATCCCCTGTTCACCTAACAGTGAGTAGGTACGCGACGTCAGGCGAGGAGTTGTGACCTCGTTGTCGCGGTGTGTTGTGTGTGAGTGGTCTCAGTCCTACCCAAAGATCGGTACTACGAGCTCTGTGCTCTTCCGTAGGGGAACGGCTGGCTGTCTGGAGAGAGACCCGCAGCAGACCAAGAGGTGAATTACACACACACACACACACACACACACACACACACACACACACACATATATATCTCCGATAGCTCAGTGGTTAAGAGCTCTGAGCTGCCAGGCTTCGTGGCCTGGCAGGCGGTGGTTCGAGCCCCGCTCAGGCCGGGATTTTTCCACTGACAAGGAGTGGTTACTGTCCCCCCATGAGCAGGGGGGATGGGGTGTGTGGTGTATGAAGGTCCCGGAATTACCCAGAGATCGATTATAATGAGCATTGTTCTAATAAGGAGGGTACTTGCTGGTGATGACGAGTCCAGCTCGAGATCAGGCTGTGGTAAACTGCACACTCACACACACACACACACACACACACACACACACACACACACACATATTTGTCACAAAAGTTGCCTCTTTAATATCCATGGGTGTCAATGGCTTCAGCTAGACACCCCGAATAATGAATTTTATCTGAGTGACGTGACGAAAGCAATAACAGCAGGTGCCGAGGGTCTAGGAGGCTGTTATAGCGAGGTAGTCAGTCCCGGCGAGGTGCTGGGTAGCCAGGCGGATGGTGCTGCTATTGCTGATGCAACTGATGCTACTACTACCACTGGCTGAGAGGATAGCGTGACGGCGCCGAGTCCAGGACGACGCGAGTCCGCGCCGCGACTGGTGCCACAAGTCGGAATTTTTCAGTCACCGCCGTGTGGCGTAAGACTTCCCTCATGCTGTCCAGAAGATCACCTACCAACCCGGACTCTAGATTAACTCTCTAATAGAGATGGTCAACAATGAGCCAAGCAAGAAGGCGCCACTATATACACTTTGGTGGGGTTCACACTATTCCGTTTTCATGGATCCGTCGAACGTCAGTGACGTCATCAACGGAGCCCGGGCCCCTCACGGAGCCCGTCCAGAAATGAACTAAAGTTAACTTTTGGATCCGGGGTAGGGGTGGTGGTGCCAGTCCAGTGATGTTGAATATTCTACATATCATGAAAATATGAAATAGAAGTACTCAGCTACAAAATAACATGTACAAGAAGTCGTTGTGGTTAATGCTGTCCATATGTTTGTCAACAAATGATGAGCGATGGGCTGACGGAGTGGATCATCCGTGCCGAACGGCCGCTGTTTCGCTGACGTCATTTTGACGTCATTAACGTCGACGGATCCGTCAAAACGGAATAGTGGGAACCCCAAGGCGGGTTCCCACTATTCAATGACGTGTTTAATGACGCCAAATGACGTCAGCGAAACAACGGCTCCGTTGATGACGCCTCTGACGGTCGACGGATCCGTGAAAACGGAATAGTGGGAACCCCGCCAGTGGTGGTGGTGGTGGTGGAGGTGGTGTTAATGAGCCTAATATCAAACAAGAGTTGAATATTTTCGTAATTTTTCTTCCTTGTAATAACCAATGTTTAAGTGAATGAGATTAATTAATGTTAATCTCGGACGAGTATTACATTAATATTTACTAACTCCCCTCGCCTTCTTTCCTCCACAAAGTCGCCTCCACCTCACCGAGGGAATCCTTCCGTCTTTCTGGCGTGGAGTATTCGTATTCGGTATGTATTCCAATAATTGGGCAAGATATTTGTATTAATTTGACGAATAATCATAAGTCTATTATCAGGAATAATCATTCATTTGAGTGTAAAGTGCTAGTTTCAGCTTGAACGCATTGAGGAGTAAAACATTAGTGCTCTGCTCACCCACTGTGTCCAGTACGCGTCGGTAATCGGCAAGGAGATATTGTTCTCCGTCCTCGGTCACCAACACTGTCACCAACTATTACTAAATACATCTGTGCTGTTTATCTCTCACCTAACTCTACTAACTATGTAAAATCCTTGGCTACTTGAACTCTAAAGTGGAGCACATCTAAACCCACTCTCCCTTCAATGAAATCTCCATCATAGGAGATTTCAATGTTCACCACCAGCTTTGGCTTTCATCCTCTTTCACTGACCAGCCTGGTGAACAAGCCTTCAACTTTGCTCTCCTCAATGACCTAGACAGTTGGTTCAGCACCCTACATGTATTCCCGACAGTCTTGGAGACCAGCCCAACATACTAGACCACTTCCTTACCTCTAACCCTTCTGCTTACTCTGTCAAACTGTTCTCTCCGTTGGGCTCCTCCGATCACAACCTTATTTCTGTATCCTGTCCTAACGCTCCTGTACACCCTCTGGACCCTCCGAAGAGGCGATGCTTCTGGCCTTTTGCTTCAGCTCGGTGGGACGACCTGAGGATGTACTTTTCCGATTTCCCGTGGAATGATTACTGCTTCCAGGATAGAGACCCCTCTGTGTGTGCCCAGCGCATCACAGAGGTGATTGTCTCTGGAATGGAGGAATACATTCCACGTACTTTCTCTACTCCTCATGCTAAAAAGCCTTGGTTTAATCACGCTTGTTCTCGTGCTGCCAAAGATAGAGAGGCAGCTCACAAAAGGTTCCAGAGCCTTCGATCTCGCTCTAACCATGACCTTTACATTTCCGCCCGGAATCGTGCCAAATCAAATTATTCGACTTACCAAAAACTCCTTTATCCATAGCAAATGTCAACACCTTGCTTTCTCTAATTCTTCCAGAGACTTCTGGCACTTAGCCAAAAATATCTCCTCCAATTTCACTTCTTCCTCTTTCCCGCCTCTTCTTAACCCAGACGGCAGCACTGCCGTCTCATCTATCTCTAAGGCTGAACTCTTCGCTCAGACTTTCTGTAACAACTCCACTCTGGACGATTCTGGGCATATTCCTCCTACTCATCCCCCCTCTGACTCCTTTATGCCTGTTATTAAGATTCTTAGGAATGATGTTTTCTATGCCCTCTCTGGCCTCAACTCTCAGAAGGCTTATGGACCTGATGGAGTGCCTCCTATTGTCCTTAAAAACTGTGCTTCCGTGCTGACACCCTGCCTGGTCAAACTCTTCCGCCTCTGCCTATTAACATCTACCTTTCCTTCCTGCTGGAAGTACGCCTTCGTACAGCCTGTTCCTAAGAAAGGTGACCGTTCCAATCCCTCAAACTACCTCCCTATAGCTTTACTTTCCTGTTTATCTAAAGTTTTTGAATCAATCCTTCACCGGAAGATTCAAAAGCACCTTTCCACTTCTAACCTTCTATCTGATCGCCAGTATGGGTTCCGCAAGGGGCATTCTACTGGCGATCTTCTTGCTTTCTTAACTGATTCTTGGTCTTCCTCTCTTAGCCGTTTCGGTGAAGCTTTCTCAGTTGCGCTAGACATGTCGAAAGCTTTCGATAGGGTCTGTCACAAGTCTTTGCTTTCTAAACTGCCCTCTTTCGGATTCTATCCTTCTCTTTGTCCCTTTATCTCGAGTTTCCTTTCCGGCCGTTCTATCTCTGCTGTGGTAGACGGTCACTGTTCTTCCCCTAAACATATTAACAGTGGTGTTCCACAGGGCTCTGTCCTATCACCCACTCTCTTCCTGTTATTCATCAATGATCTTCTTTCCATAACAACCTGTCCTACCCACTCATACGGTGGTGACTCCACTCTGCATTATTCAACTTCTTTCAACATAAGACCCTCTCAACAGGAATTACATGACTCAAGGCTGGAGACTGCAGAACGCCTAACATCAGACCTTACTATCATTTCCGATTGGGGTAAAAGGAACCTTGTGTCCTTCAATGCCTCAAAAACCCAATTTCTCCACCTATCAACTCGACACAATCTTCCAAACACCTATCCCCTATTCTTCGACAACACTCAGCTGTCACCATCTTCAACACTAAACATCCTCGGTCTATCCTTAACTCAAAATCTTAACTGGAAACTTCACATCTCCTCTCTCACTAAATCAGCTTCCTCGAGGTTGGGCGTTCTGTATCGCCTCCGCCAGTTCTTCTCCCCCACACAGTTGCTATCCATATACAGGGGCCTTGTCCGCCCTCGTATGGAGTATGCATCTCACGTGTGGGGGGGTTCCACTCACACAGCTCTCTTGGACAGAGTGGAGTCTAAGGCTTTTCGTCTCATCAGCTCTCCTCCTCTTACTGATAGTCTTCTACCTCTTAATTTCCGCCGCCATGTTGCCTCTCTTTCCATCTTCTATCGATATTTTCATGCTGACTGCTCTTCTGAACTTCCTAACTGCATGCCTCCCCCCCTCCCGCGGTCCCGCTGCACGCGACTTTCTACTCATGCTCATCCCTGTATACTGTCTAAACCCCTTATGCAAGAGTTAACCAGCATCTTCACTCCTTCATCCCTCACGCTGGTATACTCTGGAACAATCTTCCTCCATCTGTATTTCCTCCTGCCTACGACTTGAACTCTTTCAAGAGGAGGGTATCAGGACACCTCTCCTCCCGAAATTGACCTCTCTTTCGGCCACCTCCTTGGATTCTTTTTAGGAGCAGCAAGTAGCGGACTTTTTTTTATTATTGTTTCCTTTTTTTGTGCCCTTGAGCTGTCTCCTTTGTTGTAAAAAAAAAAAAAAAACACGATGGGTACGTTGTGTCAGCCTTGCCTTGAACTATGAGTGAGGGGATGACTTCGAAGAGCTGAATTCGGAGAGAGAATCATAATTATAGCTTGAAGCAGTAACGTATGCTAATATTTACGTTAGAGTGATCAAGCCTGTCAGTATTATTGACAATTCAAAATTTCGTTTGCAAGATGTCGATGAAAATCATCGTGCAAAATGTTGATTCTATCTGGCCTGGGCACGGATGATAAACGTACATTTTCTCTTCAGGTTTTATCATTTTTAATTATGTCGAAGTGATCAGTGGTACATGAACACCTAAAATCCCAAAAGACAGAAATGGTGCTAAAAGAGCAAGATGTAAATACTGTGACAAAATATTTTCACTGCAGCTTTAGGAACAACTACCGCCAACCTATTTGGAAGTTTGTTTGTTTTTTCAAAGAAAATCACTCATTAATTGGATTCATGAATTCTTTGAATAAATATTCGTATTTGCATTCGAATTCATAATAATTCATTGTATTCGTATTTGCATTCTTATGCATATATATTTTTGGTATTCGTATTTGTATTCGAACACTATCCCTGCCGTCCTCCGCTACGGCGGATGGCCGCGCGTCCAACATGAATGATCCCGAACATTCTTTGTTCTGAAAACATTTCTCCTCACCACCCCTGTCAGCACAATCATGTTATGACCGCTTTAAATGTTATCGGTGATGTAGTTCCGTACAACGTGGAGGACAGAGGCACTTGCTACCAGATATTATCCTGGATATTATCTTTTGTTCAATGCATGTTTATGTGTAGCTTTTATGAACAATGGAGGCTGATTGGCTATCACTTTGAGTATTGTGTATTTATTAACACTTCAATGTAACTCAATATTACGGTGTAATTAGAACACTCATCAATGTACCATGCATGCTGTTATATACCTACTTTCTAAAATCAATTATTGCCCTAATTTTGATGAAATGTCATTAACTGAACAGCCTCTTCGTTCTCCGGCTTATCTCCATCAATGCCGACTGGCAGGTATTCCTGACACTCGCTTTAGACGTGTGTGGACAAAATGTATTTAGGATCTGTGGATTTACACAACCGCTGCACATTCCTACAGAATCTGACTTGTTAGACCACGTGCCAGATGCCACTGTGAATTACCAGGCATTGTCAGTTGACTTTTAAACATAAATGCGTAGAAGTGTCTCGAAGTATGGCTCGACCACGTCTTAATAAACGGTATGAATCACTCTGCATGAATTTTCCAGTAGGCTAATAGTTGTACTGATGATGTTTTTTTAAGCACATATAAAATATAAAACAATCTTTTTTTTTTCAACGATATAGAACTAATTAATTATAGGCTGTCCGGATTTCCCTTTAGGTAAAAAGATGAACATGTTTGTCAACTCACCGAGTTTCTTTTTTTTTATTATTCTCGCTACTTGACTGTTTTTTCCTTCTCAGAGCTTACATTTGAGTATCAGGATTACCATATACTCGATGAACGTGTATTTCACTATTGCTTTAGCTGCATTATGATGCATGGCAGCGAGTTAGGATTTGGTATAATGAGAATCGCCACAGCAGACTTATTAAAGTTACATTTGCTGATATGAAAACTTTCTTTATATTTTCAGACTGAATTTGAATGAAATTCATGATTTGCTGGATGAACCTGATAGAGATAATCTAACTTCTTTTTTTTTAACACCAAAAGGAGACAGCTCAAGGGCTTAAAAAAACAATAATGAAAAAAAAGCCCGTTACGTACTGCCCCTAAAAAAAATTAGAGAGGAGCGGCCGAAAGAGAGGTCAATTTCGGGAGGAGAAGTTACCTGATAACCTCTTTTTGAAAGAGTTCAAGTCGTAGGCAGGAGGAAATACAGATGAAGGAAGATTGTTCCAGAGTTTACCAGGGTGAGGGATAAAAGAGTGAAGATGCTGGTTAACTCTTGCATAAGGGGTTTGGTCAGTATAGGGATGAGCTTGAGTAGAAAGTCGTGTGTGGCGAGGCCGCGGGAGGGGGGGAGGCATGCAGTTAGCAAGTTCAGAAGAGCAGTCAGCATGAAAATATCGATAGAAGATAGAAAGAGAGGCAACATGGCGGCGGAATTTAAGAGGTAGAAAACTATCAGTAAGAGGAGGAGAGCTGATGAGACGAAGAGCCTTAGACTCCACTCTGTCCAGAAGAGCTGTGTGAGTGGAGCCCCCACACGTGAGATGCATACTCCATACCACTCCGCCCCATGAAGAAGGTGATTCCAGCACAAACTGTGACTCTGGCGCCTGAGATGATGAAGTGACCTGTAGCCCTGATCATCTTTCACGAAGAATTCTTACAGCCGATGTTGTTTTTGTTTCCATTTATGAATCATGCAATGACGATGAACAAAATATCAAATATGATGAACAACTCACGCCGCATCTACAGAACCTCTACAAAAGCATAAAAAAAGGAACTCTGACTGATACGAGAACAAACGTCGGCAAGTTTGATGGACACACGCGTCAAATTTATTTTAGAGTAACCATGAATTATAAATGCATTCGAGATTTTAATGACTGTCATAGTGAAATAATTTTTGATTATTTTTTTTCTACAGTGACATGAATACTATGCCAGCTTATGTGTAGCAGCGAAATTTTGAACTCGCCAAACTGAAGAGATAAATAAACAATCCAGAAGACTGCAAGAGGTTGTTCTGGACAGATGAATTTGTAAGCAGAGTAAGCTTTATGCTGCACAGTAATCATGGTACACCGGATAACCTGAAAACATTTGTCAGTTCTCGTGACATCTGGACGCAACAAGTTTCCTTCTCGAGGACTGTGTTGGTCTGAATCTCCTGATATCTTCAAGAAGCTCTTTTCAGAGGTATGATGTGAGACACAGGTGAACAAATCATGTGCCACCTACACTTTGTTGACATGATAATGACCGATGACAAATTTTACAAAGTCGGCGAGTACTATAATGCCATATTAGTTACTTTTAATGTTATATTATTCACTTATTTTACATTACATCTCAGATTTTTAGTAAATCCGTGTTGAAACTCCAGATTACAATGAACAATTTTCTTCTTAGGTTCGTCTTATTTTTCAGCATCCAAATCAAGTCAACAAACCAAAGTGCAGGCAGGAATTCTAAAGCATAAATGAAGTAATGATTCCCTACTATGGCAATCATGGATTCAAGCAGTTTATAAAAAGGCAAACCTACACAATTTGGCTCCAACGTTTAGATCGCTTGTACTGTTGATGGTTCGCTTTTTCATGTAGAACCGTACTGTGACTCCTGTACAAAAATTCCTGACATGGGGCTTGGGCAAGGCCCAAATACTATGATGAAAATGGCTAAGCAAATTAACTTGGGAACCCGTCAACATATAGTGTTTGACAATCTGTTTACTTCATTAGCCTTGCTAGAATCATTGGCTGGACAAGGTATAGGAGCAACTGGAACACTGCGAGAAGATCGTCTCGGAGGATCGCCATCATATAGTAATGAAAATGATGGAAAAGAAAAGTCGTGGAACATGGAAAAGGCCTTCACCGGCTGCATATCCGTTGTAAAGGCGAAAGATAACAAGGTGGTTGCTGTTCAAACAACACCAGGAAAACCGCGGCTCAGAAAGCCTGTGGGAAAATTTACTTTTAGATTGGCAGGTGAAACACCTAAATCCAAGGAAGTGAGCTACCTGGTAAGCTCCCGAACTCCAACCGCAGGCTAAGACAAATAGAATTGGCTAACACTAGTTTGGTACTTAGCTTAGAGGGGTATTCGCTCAGTACGAGTATATGGTGTTGTCGATATCTATGCAGGCGGACAAAGATTCGAATCTTTAAGTCGCTTGTGTTCCCTGTCTTCCTGAATGGTTGTGAGACATGGACACTGAATAGTGACTTGAAGAGGCGTGTCGATACCTCACCAAGTGCCTTCGCAGGTTCATAGGATATCACTGGGATGACTTTGTGTCGAACCAGCGACTTCTCCGTGAAACTGAATCGAGGCCTGTTACCAGCTTAGTCCTTGAACGCAAACTCTGGCTATATGGGCACGTGGCGCACCTCCCGGACGTCGATCCTGCTCACAGGGTTGTTTCTGTACGAGACAATCCTGAGTGGAGGAGATCAAGAGGACGCCCTCGTAACTCGTGGCTGGGGCAAGTCAGCCGATCCTGCCGGAAGGGACTTGGAATGGACAGGGCAGCTGCATGGGTGTTTGTTCGGGAGGACCGCCGAGAGTATGGACGGCGAGTGAGTGAAGCAACGCACCCCCTGGCATATGCTCCCCACTGGTTAGTTAGTCACCGAGCGACGGAGGAGAGACGTAGAGGCATCAGGTAGACGTCGAAATGGTGGCGGCTGATAGAGTTCCCTGCCGTTCCGGGGTAATTTGTGGAAGGTTTACGGTTTAGGGCCGGGCTTGGTCTGGGTTAAGGTTACTCGCAGCCTTTTCTTCGGTCTACTTCTTAAGTTATGAGAATAACTAAACTTCAGGTGCGGTTGTGAGAATGTTCTCGCAATGAAGTCTAGTATCAGAGAGAGCTTGCTGGCGCTTCTAGCCTCTCCAAGTTAGCCAGCATTGCCTTGTCAGCAGACGCCATATCATCTTTTTTTATTTAATATTTGTCGCCACCTTAAGGGTGGGGACACGGGCAATATAGAGTCCGTCAGGGTCAAGCGAGTACGTCCCTCCGAGGAGGGACCAGAGGCCCTTATCAGGCGACCGCTCATAAAGGGGAGGGGATGATGCCAACAAACCGACTATATCGGATGACGTCAGCCTAGCCGACAAAGTCGGTCTGTTGACGAGTAATGGCGTGTCTCCACCACGTCATCAGTTGAGCCCCTGATGGCGTTTGGAACAACGCTCTTTACTCCGCTTCTAATTATTCTGTGGTATTGAATCACTACCCCTTGTTCCCTTATTCTAATTGAATATCATTAAATCAATAATAATAATAACATACAATATATACAGACTGGAATAATTTTCCTAAAGTCAAAAGATAGAGTAGGAGCGGGGAAATGAACATCGAAATTGACATGCCAAACTCGGTCAAGATTTATAACCAAAACATGGTTGAAGTTGATCTCTGGTCGGCAATTGTCAGCAGGATTCACATTCGTTCCAAGGCTAATATTTGCTCCGGGTGTAAGTGCCCAGGTCATAAATTCATGAATGCCCTACAGAAAACTAGGAAATAACATCGGTGTGCTAGACTTCATTCGACACCTTGCTGCTGCCATGACTTTTTTTTTTTTTTTTACAACAAAGGAGACAGCTCAAGGGTACATAAAAAAGAAAACAAATAATTAAAAAAAGCCCGCTACTCGCTGCTCCCAAAAAAGAATCAAAAGAGGTGGCCGAAAGAAAGGTCAATTTCGGGAGGAGAGGTGTTCTGATACCCTCCTTTTGAAAGAGCTCAAGTCGTAGGCCGGAGGAAATACAGATGAAGGAAGTTTGTTCCAGAGTTTACCAGCGTGAGGGATGAAAGAGTGAAGATGCTGGTTAACTCTTGCATAAGGGGTTTGGACAGTATAGGGATGAGCATGAGTAGAAAGTCGTGTGCAGCGGGGCCGCGGGAGGGGGGGAGGCATGCAGTTAGCAAGTTCAGAAGAGCAGTCAGCGTGGAAATATCGATAGAAGATAGAAAGAGAGGCAACATCGCGGTGGAATTTAAGAGGTAGAAGACTATCAGTAGGAGCAGGAGAGCTGATGAGACGAAGAGCCTTAGACTCCACTCTGTCCAGAAGAGCTGTGTGAGTGGAGCCTCCCCACACGTGAGATGCATACTCCATACGAGGGCGGACAAGGCCCCTGTATATGTATAGCAACTGCGCGGGGAAAAAGAACTGGCGGAAACGATACAGAACGCCCAACCTCGAGGAAGCTGATTTAGCGAGAGAGGAGATATGAAGTTTCCAGTTGAGATTTTGAGTTAAGGATAGACCGAGGATGTTTAGTGTTGAAGACGGTGACAGCTGAGTGTTGTCGAAGAATAGGGGATAGGTGTTTGGAAGATTGTGTCGAGTTGATAGGTGGAGAAATTGAGTTTTTGAGGCATTGAAGGACACAAGGTTCCTTTTGCCTCAATCGGAAACGATAGCAAGGTCTGAAGTTAAGCGTTCTGCAGCCTCCAGTCTGGAGTCGTGTACTTCTTGTTGAGAGGGTCTTCTATTGAAAGAAGTTGAATAATGCAGAGTGGAGTCGTCGGCGTATGAGTGAACAGGACAGTTTGTTATGGAAAGAAGATCATTGATGAATAACAGGAAGAGAGTGGGTGATAGGACAGAGCCCTGTGGAACGCCACTGTTGATAGGTTTAGGGGAAGAGCAGTGGCCATCTACCACCGCAGAGATAGAACGGCCGGAAAGGAAACTGAAGATAAAGGAACAGAGAGAGGGATAGAATCCGAAAGAGGGCAGTTTAGAAAGCAAAGACTGGTGCCAGACTCTATCGAAGGCTTTCGATATGTCTAGCGCAGAAAGTTTCACCGAAACGGCTAATATGATGAAAGGATTTTGCGCAAGTTGAATATCCCCTGGACCCAGGGATCTTGCTGCTGCATTAGCAAAGGATACTGTCAGGTATACAATGGCAAATAGCATTGGACCATGAAGGGGGATCAGCCAAAGTCACAGTGTCGCGAACGTTCCCGTACGACAGTTTACCTTTGGAAGATGTGCGCTCTGCCTTTATCCTGTATGAATGGAGAACTACCATAGAATGAGTAAATAGGAGTAATGAAGAGTGGTAGATTACAATGAGGTCTGATGTTAGGGCTAATAAGACTGTATGTGAGTGTAAAAATATATAAAAAAAATGTGCCTCGAGTTTTTAAGATTTTTGTAAACAGAATAATGTGGTCTGAATTCATTTGACTGCATAGTGGCAGGAAAACCTGCCAGTCAAAAATAGTAACGTTTTTATGATATTTCATATATGATTACATAGTTGTAAAATAATCAATATTAAAATTTTCTTGCAAAAATTAAGTTTTAATCGCAACTGTTTGATTATCACCATTAATGGGTAAATTAAAATAATTACTCAGAGTAATTGTAAGTAATTATTCCAAAGTAATTAATCAGCATTAACTAAATTCTCTCGGTTCAAGACGCAGCCCGCCTGAAGTTTGTAGTTATTTATAAAAAGTGACTTCGTTTCATAGAAAAAGGTGCTAAGACTAACTTCATTAATTAATGGGGACCGAGGCAAGTCGTTACACGTCCAAGTTGTTGCGTCTCAGTAAATCCAAACTCAGTCAATAGATGGCATCGTGAGCGCTGTCACGTGATGCGGCTTGAAAGCAAAGGTCGCGGCCGGAGTGGGAGCGCGGAGGAGTAATTTGGAGGAAAATTCGATTTTTTCAATGTTATTTTTTTTTCCTGTGTTCTTTTTTTTTGTGCTATATCTGTAGCCTCGGATGATGTACGCTTGTCGCTTGGGTTGTGATAGAATACATGTGAGAAGGGTAACAAATGATTATAGGTTCACAGTTGTGGTGTCATTTGTGTTGACATAAAATAGCGAAGTGTGAGGAACACCAGTGTTGGGGTTAGTGTTTACGGGCTAGCTGCTGTGTTCGGAATGGGCTCACAGGACTGCTCCAGTGGAGAAGATATGTTTTGGTCAGATGGCTGATTAATTGGATTTGTATACATATATTTTATATAAATGGTGTTTTATTTGTTTCGAGTGAAAAATATTGGAATTTAGTTTAAGTTGCCTACATTAGATTTGATGATGTCTCTACGATGCATGCATGTTCAGGAGACCCAAATGAGACGAACTGATTTTCTTTCCTTGACATGTATCAATAATTTATCATGTACCAGTTGGGTATGTAACAAGTCACCCCGTGCCTGGGGTAAATTGTGACGGATCACATGTGTTCACAAATTCTTACACAATTTTGTAAAAATAATTCTTTCGTTCATTTTGCCTGGAAGTATAATGAGACAATTATATTGTCTGCGTTACAGAGAAAAAAATGATTTTACTTTACCTGTAAACTTTGGAACTACGCATCGAAATGTAAAAATTATAAGAACTAGCCCCGGTCCCCTACTGATCACGAATATTGCTTCAATATGCAAACTATATTATCAATGCTAATGTTTGATGAATGTTTTGATAATGTAAGATAAGAACCCGGTGACAGAGCTGGTGATCAGTATATATTAAGTCATCATAAAATAACGCAGACATATATGTTACAATAATGTTGGTTGTGGTGTTTGTGGTGTCATAAACTCATCGTGGTATGTTTTGCCATTACTTACAAGGATGCGAGGGACGGGGTTCACAAAAGCCTAGTATGAGCGCTATATCAGAACAGGTTGTGGCTGTTGAAGTAACGTAACGATGTGGTAACCAAGTCTAAGCTAAAATAAAGCTAAGCGATGGAAGGAGAAGTGACTATGAATGTGATGGTAGAGGCGGTGGTATAGTGGTGGTAGGGGTTGCTGAGGTGATAGTGATGGTGGCTTAAGGGCTACATGTGGTAGGGTGTTGGTGGTAATGGTGGTAGTAGTGTTGCTGGAGGCCTGGTGGTGGTGGTGGTAATGGTGGTAGTAGTGTTGCTGGAGGCCTGGTGGTGGTGGTGGTAATGGTGGTAGTAGTGTTGCTGGAGGCCTGGTGGTGTTGGTGGTAATGGTGGTAGTAGTGTTGCTGGAGGCCTGGTGGTGGTGGTGGTAATGGTGGTTGTAGTGTTGCTGGAGGCCTGGTGGTGTTGGTGGTAATGGTGGTAGTAGTGTTGCTGGAGGCCTGGTGGTGTTGGTGGTAATGGTGGTAGTAGTGTTGCTGGAGGCCTGGCGGTGTTGGTGGTAATGGTGGTAGTAGTGTTGCTGGAGGCCTGGTGGTGTTGGTGGTAATGGTGGTAGTAGTGTTGCTGGAGGCCTGGTGGTGGTGGTGGTAATGGTGGTAGTAGTGTTGCTGGAGGCCTGGTGTTGGTGGTAATGGTGGTAGTAGTGTTGCTGGAGGCCTGGTGGTGTTGGTGGTAATGGTGGTTGTAGTGTTGCTGGAGGCCTGGTGGTGTTGGTGGTAATGGTGGTTGTAGTGTTGCTGGAGGCCTGGTGGTGGTGGTGGTAATGGTGGTTGTAGTGTTGCTGGAGGCCTGGTGGTGGTGGTGGTGATGGTGGTTGTAGTGTTGCTGGAGGCCTGGTGGTGTTGGTGGTATGGTAGTGGACCCTAAATATATACTAACCCATAAGCCGTTCAACTGAGCCTCCAATTTAGTATTTTCATGGCACAATCTAACCGATAGAGGGAAAGTACCAGGCTATTACTTATTGATTGCCGAAGAAGCGATGTTTCGGAGAAAGAGAACTTAGAAAGGTTTTAACGGATTCCTAATCTGTCTTTACCTCAACACCGGTACACGGAAGGTGAATTATTGATGTCTGCTGACGCGCAACAGTCTAGCAACGGAAATACAATAATAAAGTTCAGGAACATCTTCAAACTCGCAATAATTATAATCATGGTGATTGTAGATAATTACTCCGCGCCTCCAAAAGACAATGTTTTGCCTCCTCAATATAATACGGGAACAGAACAAGTATCCGTCAACCATAATATGATTGGTGGTAAATGAAAAGACAATTAACTAACATACCATTTTGGATAGTGGGTCGTATTTTAAGACATTTCGTCGCCCAAGAACACATATTTGACAAGGCTTTCGTTGGAATTGTGGGCATATCCAGTAGTTTTATGACTCTGGTGGTAGTGTGACACTTCTGTTCCGTGAACCTGAACCCGACTGACCCCCTCTTTGACCTTTAGGAATAGCTGATGTAAAAAGCGATAGTGTCTTATAATACCTACCAGTAACCTACTACGTGTTGAACAGTAGCCTACTGAGTGTTGGATAAGCGAATTGCTTCGTTGAACCTATTTCAAAGTTAACGAAACTTCACCAATAACCTAAAGGAGAGCAGCCTATTACTTGCTGGATAGTAACCTACTACGTGTTGGATAGCAATCTGTCTGCCTCGTTTAAACTATGCATACGCTAACAAAACCTAACCAATAACCTAACCATTGGTTTACTGTATTGGTAAAGTTTTGTTTGTTCATACATAATAAAATGTGTTAAATCCAAACGGATAATAATTAACTTATCAGTGTAAAAGTGACGACAAGACGAAGACCAAGACTTTATGTTGATAAACGAATGCATTCCAATTTATTTGCAAAATTTTAATTTCTCTAAAATATCGCTCATAATCGCTTTATTTCGGCGCGGCAACATCTGTGCAATGTGTGCTCTTACCCTACAGTTTCCATCGACTTCATATCCCGCACAGCTATCGATTTCTTTATGTACGTCGGAATGGAGGAACAGTACTTTTGTTTATTATAACATAACTTGTAGACGCAATATACAATAAGTGGCTGGTAAAACTAGAGGTAAAGCAATATAAGAGATCTTGGTAAAATATTTTTTTGTCGTTGGGGTAATGATTGAGGAGCGAAGTGATTATCCATAATAAACAAAACCTTCTGTGGTCTGCGACAATAAATACCTCTGGTAGTCTATGGAAGTATCACTTTGTAGTTACCTTGTCAATAATAAACTAGTGATTTTCGAGTGTGCTGCTTATAGTGCAGCTATGCTCTCTTGAGAGACGAGGTGGATGACCTCAGCCCGTTGCTGGTGTAGGTGAACTGTATTTTCATTGCCTCTTGAGTCTGTGGTGGGTGGGAACCCATTAACCAGGAATCAGGGATAGTGCAACATCCGGGTTACTACGTAGGTGATAAATGAGTGTTCTGATGCTAATTGGTTCATGGATACAGAAAAGTCAATATCCGTCAGGGTTACTTTATTGACAAAAATTACATTAAGACAAACACAACACATAGAAAAGGTGTTTGTGTGTGTGTATGCGTTTATGTGAATGTTGTGTTGTGTAAGTGACATTGAAGTGTTGGTGTATGTGTGGAACAATATGTATAAGTTAACAATAGGAGGACGTGGATAGACAGTTGAAATCAACAATAAAGACGCGACACGACACGGAGCGACGGGACAGCAACAATGAAAATATTAATTAATGACAAATTGAGTTTGTGCTGTAGCACCATTTTCTTTGTCACCGGAGGAGAGCGCGTGTCCATTTGTAGGGGTGACTAGCTGCTACAGCTATAGTTCACTGTCCCCAGGTTTCCCCAGGTACTCACTTAGTGATCATCACGAAAGAAAGGATGAACACCTGGATGGGCTGCGTGCCGACTGCCCAGGCCGGGATTCGAACCCAGACCAGCAAATTCGTAGTGAAGCACGTTAACCACTGAGCCACGGAGACGCGGGACTGTCATTTTATATATATATATATATATATATATATATATATATATATATATATATATATATATATATATATATATATATAGATATATTATTTTTGATTGTCCGTCGTTGCCTGTTGCGCCGGGAGGCTTCTTCCTGGTGGGGCCTGATGGTCGGCCCAAGGCTTCTTCCAGGTGGGGCCTGATGGTCGGCCCAGCCCGTTCTGGCGCAGGCGAGTGTTTATAGTGGCGCCGTCTTGCATTGGCTCATGCTGCCCCCTGGAACTCGTTCTTGATTCGCTTGGACGGCTTCCTCTAGAGTCCGGGTTGATGGGTGGTCTTCAGGACAGCATGTGGGTAGTTTTAAGCCACTCGGCGGTGACTGAAAAATCCGAGTGGTAGCGTGGGGATTCGAACCTGCGTCGTCCATCACGCGGTGAATGTGGGCCCAGTACGCTACCAGTTCGGCCACAGCCCATACTGCCCCCTGGTGCTCTTCTTGACCAAAGTCGCTGAAGTTAAGAGTTGATTGACGTCCTGGACAGCATGTGAGTAATCTTCCGCCAATGGGCGATGGTTGGAAATTGCCAGGGTCTTGTGGTGAGACTCGAACCCGGGTCGTCGGGATCACCACATCCGCGCGCGTATTAATTCTCTATGTCAACACATTATTCAAACAACAACTACAGGAGACTGAAATGACTTACCCATTCCAGGTCGGGACAACCAGGTTCCATTAAGTCAAAATAGATCGTAATTGATTGCCAGATTATATGCAATCTATGGATCATGGCCACACTTAAAGTTGTGAGAGGCATCGCACCAATTTTACACACACACACACACACACAAAAAAAAAAGTATTGTTTTACGCCCTAAATTTTGCCCCAGCCTCGCTGACACCGTCCCAAGAGGGTAGAATTTCATAATTGGTTGGGTTAATATTCCTTTTTTGTAACAAAACGGTTATGGGCTACCGGCTTTGAGGGTCCGCCGTGTACAACTATTCAATGTACTCAACCCATCGAGCTGTCTGTCCAGTCATTTCTGACATGTTGCAACCATCTGCTGTTCGAATAATGTTCACCTGAGAAGAGGGCTTGGAGGGGAGATCTTTCAGGAATGGGTTAACAGGTCAGAAGTAATTCGCATTGAGATCAACGGTGAAACCTTCAGCGAGACTCCGGACCTCTCCTTGTTCCTCCTTAAAAGACCAGTAATCCAATGTGACAGAGACCTATATTGGTCCTGATGCTCAGCAAGTCTGACTAACAGCATATGTCTAACATGCTCTTAGTGAATTATATAAACATGCGTTTGTTTATTTGACAGGTTGTCGTTCAAAATATTAATCTTCTTATATATTTATAGACAAAAGAACTGTAGTAATTACTTAAATATTTGTATATATATATATATATATATATATATATATATATATATATATATATATATATATATATATATATATATATATATATATATATATATGTCTTTAAGTCTCTAGGTCATCATGTTCTAAAGTGGGTAAAACGGAAAGGACATGAATAAGTAAAGAGGCAGAGAGGTTCGTCAAATGCCGTCTATTCTTGGAGACCCGTACCTTCTCGGAGAACATCGCTGCCTCCAGCCAATCGATAAAATAGCTTCACAACTTTTCCTTTCACCTATGAATATTATATCAATGACGTGTTGTGCCAAATGACTTCAAGTCAAACAAATCATATCAAAGCATATAAAGATGGGCAGATATTCAATGACGGTAAAACATTTATTAAGGGCAAGATTCAGCTCTACACTTTATACCTCCATAGAGAAACGGAGGACGACTTCTTCCCACCTTTCCCTAAATCTCCTCCTCCAAAACAGCAAGCAATCAAGCGGAGCCGAAAGAGAGGAAGAAACCAAGGAAGGAAAGCAATGGACCGTATTGGCTATACAGGCAGCCCCACACGTGGCCAGCCGGTGAACTGTCAAAGCAGTACCTTCCATAGAATTTAAGTTCTGTACTAGAGTGCGTCTGAGGCTGCCTCCAGGATAAAAGGCCTTGGTGCCACCACCGCTCCGAGCCAACAACTGCACACACTTAACTTCTACCCGATTTCCTGACACTACTATTTGACATGGAGAAAAACTGAAATCGGGTAGGAGTGAAGTGTGTGCAATCATCATCGGCTTGGAACGATGGCGGCATCATGGCCGTGTATCTCGGAGACAGCCTCAGACGAACTCTAGTTTATGACTTGAACTCTATGGAAAGTACAGCTTGGAGTTGAGTGGCCACATGTAGCGCTGTCTGTATAGCCAATGCGGTCCATTAGGTCACTATGCGCTATGTGAGTAGAGGGGTGGATTGATGAATGAGAGGCGAGAGGGAGGAGGAGGAGGAGGAGGAGGAGGAGGAAGAAGAGGAGGTGAATCAAGAGGCTGAGAGGGAGAAGGAGGAAGAAGGAAGAGGTGGGGGAGAAGAAATAGGAAGAAGAGTCAAGGTATAGTTTGTTAAACTCTGTTACTGTGCGTGGCCTCGGTGCTCACCTCCGTCCCTTGATCCTTGAGCCTGTGGTAGGTAAGAACCCATTACCGCGGGACACAAAGTCAGTGTGATTCCCGCGTTACCACAGCTTACCTTCCAGGGTTTTCCTCGGGGAGGCGGGGAGATGGTGGGTGAGTGGTCCGCGTGCTGGTGCGGCGTCCAGGAAGACGCATGTTCGCGTCCCGCCCACTGCTACAAACAGCAGACAATTTTTCAGTCATCGCCGAGTGGCCTAAGACTACACACATGCTGTTCTGAAGACCATCTATCAACATGGACTCTAGATTCTCTCTTAACAACAAAGGATCAAAGATGAGCTCAAGGTGGGTGGGAAGGCAGCATGAGCCAAGCAAGATGACGCCACAATAAACACTTGCCTGCGCCATAACGGGCTGGGGCCGACCACCAGGCCCAATCAAGAAAGCCTACCAGCGTCATAGACGAAAAACGTTAAGGAAAAGAGTATTCATTTATCGACCGAATCAAAAAGGGGAATGAGCAGCAGGGTGGGAACTATAAGGGTTGCCCGGATCCGAACCCAGGCCCACGGGGTAATAGTTAGGCGTGCTGACCCCTAGACAACGGAGGATACGATTTAAAAATCAAAGTTGATCTGAAATTCTTATCCACTCCAAGTTGTTTCATGTGAACGCTACGACCTGTGTATGTTTAATGTGTGCATTTACCTATTTGGATTGCTTATTTGTAGTCTACCGGGCCCAAGTTAAGCTCTAATAGTCCCGTCTCCATATCTACATTCATCCAGCCTTTCCTTCATTTGTTGGACAATGCTCGCCTCCACCACCTCTTTCCGCAAGCTGTTCCATGTGTTAAACTTCTATGTGGAAAACTATACTTTTTAAAGTCACTCAAACAGGTTCCTTTATTAAGTTTCTTCTTATGTCCTCTCAGCCCCTGCATTCTCGCAGTTAAGAAGAGATCATCTCTATCCACCTCATCAAACTTATTTATCAACTTATACAGCGTGATCAGATCTCCTCTCTCCCTTCTTTGTTCCAGTGTCGTCAAATCCATCTCCTTCAGTCTGTCTTAACACGTCATATTTGAGAGTCCTGTATCCTTTCCAGCTTTCTGATATCCTTCTTTTTGTGAGGCGACCACACAACTGCAGCATATTCAAGCTTTGGTCTTATCATTGTTGTTATTATTTTCTTCATTATTTCTTTGTCCATAAAATGGAATGATACCCTTATATTTTGCATCATCTTGTAGGTTTTTCCAAACAGCTTGTTTATGTGCTTTTCTGGGGATGGTGTGTTTTGCATCATTACTCCCAAATCTTTTTCTTCATGTACCACCTTTAAGTTTTCTTCTCACATCCTATATGTTTTCCTTGGTCTTTTTTTACTTTTCCCCATTTCCATAACATGGCACTTGTTTGCATTAAATTCCATCTCCCATAACTGGCTCCATCTGTACACTCTATCCAGGTCTTTTTGCAGCTCCTCACAGTCTTCCTCCGTCCTCACTTTTCTTATTAACTTTGCATCATCTGCAAAAAGGCTCATATAACTTTTTATACCCTTTGGCATATCGTTTATATATATTATGAACATTATTGGTGCCAGAACTGAGCCTTGGGGGACTCCACTCCCTACTCTCCTCCAATTTGATTTCTCCTCTCTAATCACTGTCCTCATTTCTTTTTCCCGTTAAATAATTCTTCGTCCACTCGATAACCTTTCCGCCCATTCCTCCTGTTGTAGTTTCAAGATTAACCTTTTTGAGCGGAACCTTGTCAAAAGCTTTCTCAAATCGAGATATACACAATCAGCATATCTTTCTCTTTCTTGCACCAAGTCTATTGCTTTTGAGTAGAAACAGAGTAAGTTAGTGACACACGATTTCCCTTTTCTAAATCCAAACTGTTCTTCATTTATCATGTTTTCCTTTTCTAAATGTTCGTCCCATTGTTTTTTTTTTTATTATGCTTTCACAAATCTTGCACATTACACTTGTCAAAGAAACTGGTTTATAATTAGTGGTTCAGTTTCCTGACCCTCCCATTCGTTTCCTGACCCTCCTCATTCGTTTCCTGACCCTCCTCACTCGTTTCCTGACCCTCCCAGGCTAAGGTCACGACCCCCGCTTGCTCCGGCTTGCATCCACATTCTCCGCACCGCACCCGCTTTTCTAATGTTCACCGTACTTCCGTGATTTAGTGTTCACCGTACTTCCGTGATTTAGTGTTCACCAAGTGTGTTGTGCAATCTTTATACTTCATCGAGGATTTTAACTGTAGTTGATATTACTTGAAGAGGTTGTACATCGTTCATCGGTAACTTCATCGTCGCTCACTGCTGAGCAGACATCATCGCCTCTGTGGAACGTTGTTATAATTTTACTGCTTCCCGTACCTGTCACAGGGCAACAAAGTATAGTATTTCAACATCAGCACACACACTGTTAAACACAAACACGAGTGATACATTATTACTTATTATAGCGAGTATTTTATTTCTTTTATTACTATAGTAAACGGTCAGATCATAACTCACTGTATTTTCTTGTTCGTTGCCAATTGCCAACCGTTCCTGAACCCCGCCCTATTTATTCCCAGGGGTATAATTACTCCCGGTACCGCCCGTTAAGTCTGTAATTTCCCGGATTAGTGAGGTTGGCTAATATTTTCACCGGTACTCCCTCACGAAGATAGTCAGGTATATGCGGTCAGTTTCTCAGGTGTTCACACACACCCGCCCACATCCCACAGCCACCGAGGGCTTAACGAAGGAAGCCACCCGGCACTCCTTAAATAATCCTAAAATTGCCGGGGTCAACACAGGTGTTTCTATTTTAATCACCTTCCCTATTCCTCTTTCTCCGCCCATACCCATATTTCCTCCTCCTCCTCCTCCTTTAACTATTTCCTCCTCCTCCTCCTCCTTTAACTATTTCCTCCTCCTCCTCCTCCTTTAACTATTTCCTCCTCCTCCTCCTCCTCTAACTATTTCCTCCTCCTCCTCCTTTAACTATTTCCTCCTCCTCCTCCTCCTCTAACTATTTCCTCCTCCTCCTTTAACTAAACAAGCCTCTCTGCCGTCCAACTAATTACCCCCCGCGGGACCCGACCCCTACCTAACTCCTTCCAGGTGTTCAGTTGAGCTCCTTCCTGGTATTCAGCAAGCCACCCACGCAGATTCTAAATATATCTTAACTAAAGTTTCTTGCTACAGAAAAAGAAAACAAAAATGCCACCATGCCCAAATATTTCACTTGCGGTAATTGTTCGCAGAAATTTGCCGCAATCCACTTCCAACTCAGCGAGTCTAAATGTAAATATTGTGTCTTTGACTTACGTATCCAAACACTTAGCCTCAAATACTTTATTGTAGAAGGACAAGAGATTGGTGAGGCATGACCTACCTTTTGTGAACCCATGCTGCGAGTCGTGAATTAAGCTATGTTTCAGGAACATTCGGGAGCATCTAGAGAAACATAGCTTAATTCACGACTCGCAGCATGGGTTCACAAAAGGTAGGTCATGCCTCACCAATCTCTTGTCCTTCTACAATAAAGTATTTGAGGCGGTTGACAGAGATGAAAATTATGATGTAATCTATCTTGATTTTAGTAAAGCGTTTGACAAAGTTCCTCATCAACGACTGTTGCTTAAATTACAGGCTCAGGGAGTAGAGGGTAAAGTTTTGAACTGGGTCAAGGCGTGGCTTAGCAATAGGAAGCAAAGAGGGCAAATCAATGGTAAAAGATCTGACTGGGGATGTGTTACGAGTGGGGTCCCACAAGGTTCGGTATTAGGTCTACTTTTGTTTATTATTTATATCAATGACTTAGATACAGGAATTAGTAGTGATGTTAGTAAATTTGCAGATGATACGAAGATCGGTAGAGTAATTGAGTCGGATCGGGACGCTAGTATTCTCCAAGGTGAACTCAACAGATTGTATGACTGGGCGGATAAATGGCAGATGGAGTTCAATGTAGGAAAGTGCAGTATTCTGAGTGTAGGTAGGAACAACCCCTCACATAACTATTGCTTAAATGACACTCTCATAAGCAGGTCTGGGAGCGAAAGGGATTTAGGGGTCTTAGTGAGCTCTGATCTCCGTCCAAGGGCACAATGCATTCAAGCTAGAAATCGAGCTAATAGGGTACTGGGATTTATTTCAAGGAGCGTAAGCAACAGAAGCCCCGAAGTCTTCCTCAAACTATATTTAGCATTAGTTAGACCTCATCTTGACTATGCGGTTCATTTCTGGTCACCTTACTATAGAATGGATATCAAAATGTTAGAATCGGTGCAGAGGAGGATGACTAAGATGATTCAGGGGTTGAGAAACTTGCCATACGAGGAAAGACTCAAACAGTTAAACTTGCATTCTCTAGAAAGGCGAAGGGTGCGTGGAGACATGATCGAGGTTTATAAATGGATGAAGGGCTTTAATAAGGGAGACATTCATAAGGTTTTGTTGGTAAGAGAACCGGGTAGGACACGAAGTAATGGGTTTAAACTGGATAAATTCAGATTCAACAGGGACATAGGCAAAAATTGGTTTACTAACAGGGTGGTGGATGAGTGGAATAGGCTTAGCAGTCATGTGGTGAGTGCCAATACAATTGTCACATTAAAAAATAGACTAGATAAATTCATGGACAGCGATATTAGGTGGGGTTAGATACAAGGGAGCTTAGGATCAAAGGAGCTGCCTCGTACAGGCCTACCGGCCTCTTGTAGACTCCTGCGTTCTTATGTTCTTATGTTCTTATAAACGATGACTTAACTCAAATGCCCTGTTATGGGAAATTCTGACGTCATTCCACGCCCTTCCTACACCTGCTTCCAACTCCTCAACCTCATACTCTGACATTCTGACCCAATCACATACCTCATCCTCCTCCTCTGCCTCTCCTAAACCCGCCTCCTCCTCTGCCTCGCCTGAACCCGCCTCCACCCTTACTATTCCTTCCATCCCATTCACCTCTCTTCCTACCTCATCCACCTCCATCCTCACTACCACTCCCTCTTCTCCCGCTCTCTCTTCCCCTCCCTCCACCACCCTAGACTCCTCCCCTATCCTCATCACCACTCCATCTTCCCCTTCCACCTCCAACACGATCTCCTCTGCCTCGCCTGAACCCCCCTCCTCCTCTGCCTCGCCTGAACCTGGCTCCACCCTTACCATTCCTTCCACCCCATCCACCTCCCTTCCTACCTCATCCACCTCCATCCTCACAACCACTCCCTCTTCTCCCGCTCTCCCTTCCTCTCCCTCCACCACCCTAGACTCCTCCCCTATCCTCATCGACACTCCATCTTCTCCTTCCACCTCCAACACGACCTCAACCTCCTCCTCCTCCACTTCTGATACCACATCTCCCTCCCTCCACACTTCACCCTCCACCCTTCCCCAACCACCCACTACTGTCACTACCACCACTTCCAAACCCACCTTCGCCCACGCTCCCTCTTGTACCTCGCGCCCTTCCAAAAGAAATCACAAGACCATTCTCCCAGCTGTCACTTGTACGAACCAGACGCTATTTCCTGGCATGAGCAAACTGACTACTTGAGTCAACTTAGTTGGCGATAGTGTGGTGAGAGGCCAACTTACGGAGTTTTGTGGTCGGAATGCACCGTGGATGACCAGAGAAATAAAAAGGGCGGTAAACTTAAAAAAAAGGAATTGTAACCTAATGAAAGAGAATGACACGGCCGAAGCCCGTACACAGTACCACACCAGCCTCAGAGGTTGTCGCACCCTTATTCGGAGTAGTAAACGCAACTACGAAAAACAAATAGCGCGTGACATCAAGACAAACTCCAAAAAAAATCTTCACATACATAAGATCGAAAAAGAAAGTAAAATCCAATATTGCTCCCCTGACAGACGAGACTGGATCTGTAACTCAGGACAGTAAACAGATGGCCAGAATCCTCAACAGTAACTTCGCATCCGTATTCACAGTCGAGGACATCGAAACTATTCCCGAGAGCCCTGACTCGCCGAGTGGAATCACGCCCCTGGGAATTGACTCAATATGCGACCAAGAAATGAAAAAGTATTTGGACAAACTCGACACGAGCAAGTCAACAGGACCTGACGGTTTGTCCCCGCGGTTATTAAAAGAGCTTAAACAACAAATACTTCAGCCACTCACTAACATATTCAACCGGTCAGTTCAATTGAACAAGGTCCCGGAAGAGTGGAAGATGGCGAACAAAAAGGAGACAAAAGCGTTGCATTAAACTACTGGCCCATAAGTTTGACATCAGTGGCAGGAAAAATACTCGAAAAGATTATTAGAGACAAACTTGTTAAGTTTCTAGAAGACAATAATGTAATCTCCGACACCCAGCATGGCTTCAGAAACAAGCGCTCCTGCCTAACGAATTTATTAGACTTCTTCCAAGGTATATATAAGAACTGGGATGCCCACATCCCTAGTGATGTTATATACCTGGACTTTCAGAAAGCCTTCGACAAGGTACCGCACGAGCGACTCCTTAAGAAACTGCACTCGGCGGGCATTGGGGCCAATCTGATCGCTTGGATAAGAGATTGACTCACCGACAGAAAACAACGAGTACTACTCAACGGACAGCCTTTCAATTGGCTTCCAGTCACTAGTGGAGTGCCTCAAGGGTCAGTGCTAGGACCCATTCTCTTCATTATATGTATCAACGACCTCGAATCAGGACTGAAATCCACAATATCGAAATTTGCTGATAACACCAAGGTGGGTGGAAAGGCCCTCACAAAGACCGACTGCGAAATCATTCAAAAAGACCTCAATCACATTATCGAATGGTCGGAAAAATGGCAAATGTCCTTTAATGTTGACAAATGCAAAGTCATGCACATTGGGTCCCAAAATAGTAACCACACATACATCATGAATGGGAAACCTCTGTAGGCGATGCAGGAGGAAAAGGATCTTGGAGTCACGATCAGCAGTGACCTGAAACACGCGAATCACTATAAAAAAAAGCATATAAGAAAGCCAACACTATGCTCGGGTTCATAGCGAGGAACTTCGAGTGTAAAACACCAGACGTGATGCTATCCTTGTATAATTCCATGGTAAGACCGCACCTCGAGTATGCAGTACAGTTCTGGTCTCCTAATTACAGAAAGGACATTGATTTACTGGAAAGGATTCAACGACGCGCCACGAAGATGATACCAACCTTAAGGGCTCAACCGTACGAGGAACGACTCAAGCGACTCAATCTCTTTACATTGGAGAAAAGACGCCTGCGAGGGGATATGATTCAAGTCTTCAAGTATCTGAAAAAATTCAATTACGTCGATTACTCCAAATTCTTTGAACTGCAAACCAACCTAAGAACTAGAAATAACGGTTTACCCATTCAGTCTAGTCGATCCAATACAGACATCGGAAGGAGTTTCTTTTCAAACTGAGTCATCCGCCACTGGAACAATCTTCCTTCAGAAGTAGTAAATGCGAATACCATCAACTCCTTCAAATGTAGAATCGACCGTCACTTTGCTGCGTCGGGAGTAAACTGAATATTGAGGTGCTTTCATCTGCTCCTCAATATCGAGGTGCTTTCATCTGCTCCTCAATGTCGAGGTGCTTTCATCTGCTCCCCAGGCCCCAAGTGGCTGTCAAGCAGATTAAATCACCAAAGCGGGCAACCTCGTAATGAACCAATAGGCTTTCTGTTGCCTGCATTTCCATGTTTCCATGTTTCCACTTTTATAAATTGGTACAATGTTCGCTCTCTTCCACTCTAAGGGCACTTTTCCTGTATTTATAGAGCATGTTATTATGTCATAAAGTGGTTCCAATAATTCATTTCTACACTCTTTTAGCACTTGCCTCCGGTCTCTTAGCTTTCCTTCCATCTAAGGTTTTCATCAGCTGTATCAGTTCTCCTTTATCAAGCTTTACATGATTCAGTTTCCCCTCATTACAATTTTCGAGACCCCAGTGTGTGTGTGTGTGTGTGTGTGTGTGTGTGTGTGTGTGTGTGTGTGTGTGTGTGTGTGTGTGTGTGAACATAAAGACTGCCTCCAGATCCTGCAAGTAAGAGACTCTTGAGACCAAGTGGCTAGCACACACACACACACACACACACACACACACACACACACACAAACACCGCCCCGATGGCTCAGTCGGTTAAACCGCGGCGAGATTCGTGTCCCGCTCAGGACGGTTTCTTGCCGCTGACAAGGAGTGGTTGCTGTCCCCCCTTGAGCAAGGGGGATGGGGTGTGTGGTGTGTGAGGTCTTGGCAGTGCCCAGAAATCAACTAATGAGCCTTTCTCTAATCGGGAGGGTACTTGTTGGCGATTATGAGTACTATACGTGATCAGGCCGTGGTGGAATGCACACACACACACACACACACACACACACACACACACACACCGCTCCAGGAGCTTAGCGCCTCCTTAAGGGGCTCTCACACATTCCCGGTCCCGGTCGCGACCGTCCCCGATGACTCCCGATAAGCCGATCGGGGCCTGACCGCCGACAAAATAGGCAATAATCCCCGGACCGGCGGCTTACCGCCGGTCTGCCTGCGGTAGACCGGCGGCTTACCGCCGGTAAGCCGGCGGTTTACCGGCGGTAGACCGGCGACCATATACGATTTTCGATTTCTCCGACCGGCGACTGCAGCAGGTCAGTCGGCGGTAGACCGCCGGCCTACCGGCGGCAGACCTGCTGCACATCGACGAGCAAACACTTTCTTTGCATTTTCATATATTTATAATTACCTCCTAAATAGCTTCATACCTAAATTCATTCGTGTGCATAAAACTCTCTCTCTCTCTCTCTCATTATCTAAGCCAAATGGTTTCTGAACCAACTCGACAAAATAACATACTTGACCTTGTTATAGCGACCCAAGATAACCTAGTCAGTAATGTCACGGTAGGAGAACACCTCGGTTCCTGCGATCATAAACTAGTGCGCGTTGACATTAGAGCTCAAACATCGGTGACTGAAAATAAAGTTAAGGTGCCCAATTTCAAAAGAGCCAACTTCGTAGAAATCCGACGAAAACTAATAGATATGCAACTATCAGATGACGGCAATGCAGAGGACGGCTGGCTAAACTTTAAAAATCATTTACTCACTCAGCAGGACACATTTGTACCCTTGTGCGAGAAGCGAATTAACACTAATAAAAGTCCACCGTGGTTTAATAGCGAAATTAAACACTCAGTCAAGGAGAGAAAATTGTCTTACAGGTTAAAGAAAGACCAAAGCACGCCCGAAAACATTAGACTTTACAATGATGCAAGGCGACGAGTAAAAAGATTAGTGCATCAGGCAAAGCGTAGATATGAAGAAAATATTGCAGCCAACTGTAAAAATAATCCGAAATCCTTCTTCAGTTACATAAACAACAGAAAGGCGATCAGAAGTGGAATTGGACCTTTAACAAACAGCGACGGTGCACTAGTGACTGACAGCCAACACGTTGCAAACCTATTAAATAATTACTTTTCCTCGGTGTTTAATAATAACAGTCCTCCCACCACCACCACCAACACCAGTACTAATGTAAATCCCGAGCATGCATTGTCTAACTTTGAAATAAAACCCGATGAAGTCCTTAAAGCCCTCAAATCACTTAAAACAAATAAAAGTCCTGGACCTGATAAAGTATATCCAACTCTGCTGAAAGAAACAAAGAGCGAAATACTCTCCTCCCTCACAACCGTATTCAATATGTCCTTGCGACAAGGCATTGTCCCTTCAGATTGGAAAAAGGCTAACGTGACACCGATTTTTAAGAAAGGAGACAAAAAGATACCTGGTAATTACAGGCCCATTAGTCTAACTTCGGTTGTAGGTAAGCTACTTGAGGGCATAATTAGAGACAAAATTGTGAGTTACCTTGAAAGCCACTCATTGATTGGGGACTCACAACATGGCTTCCGAAACAAAAGATCCTGCCTATCAAATCTATTAACCTTTTATAACGACCTCTTCACTGTTTATGACGTAACCAAATCACTGGACGTAGTCTATCTTGATTTCCAGAAAGCGTTTGATAAAGTCCCGCATCATAAATTACTTTACAAATTAAAGCAAATAGGTATTGACGGTCAGGTAAACCAATGGATCGCGAATTGGTTGAGCAACAGACAACAAAGAGTAGTGATTGACGGATTTAACTCAGAGTGGGCGCCGGTCACTAGTGGGGCCCCCAGGGCTCGGTTCTTGGCCCAGTGCTCTTCATTATTTACATCAACGACGTGGATGTTGGACTCAATAACCGCATTAGTAAATTTGCAGACGACACAAAGATTGGTAACTCGGTTCTCACTGACGAAGACAGGCAAAGCCTCCAAGAGGATTTGCACAAAATTTCAGCTTGGTCGGATAGATGGAGATGCCCTTTAACGTAGACAATTGCCAGGTCCTTCAAGTTGGAACGAGGAATAAGAAGTTTGATTACGAAATGCGCGGCGTTAAACTCAAAAGCGTTCAATGCGTCAAGGACTTGGGGTCAAAATCGCGTCAAACCTCAAATTCTCACAGCAATGCATCGATGCAGCAAATAAAGCGAACAGAATGTTGGGCTTCATTAAAAGAAACTTTTATTTAAGAATAAAGATGTAATACTCCTGCTCTACAACAGTTTAGTCAGACCCCACTTGGAATATGCGGTACAGTTTTGGTCTCCCCACCATGCAAAGGATATTGCTAAATTAGAAGGTGTTCAGCGTCGGGCAACGAAAATTATCCCTTCCTTGCGCAACAAATCCTACGAAGAAAGGCTTTCTACCCTTAACATGTTCTCTCTTGAGAAACGTCGCCTCCGAGGAAAACTGATCGAATGTTTTAAAATACTTAATGGTTTCACGAATGTAGACAGATCAACATTGTTTATGATCGATGACACTTTGCGCACGAGGAACAATGGCGTAAAACTCAGATGTAGACAAGTAAATTCAGACTGCACCAAATTTTTCTTCACCAACGTTGTAGTGCGAGAATGGAATAAGCTCCCACCATCAGTGGTCCAGTGTAACACGATTGACTCCTTCAAAAATAAGCTCGACCGTCACTTCCTTCAACTTAATATCAACTAGAGTAGAAATGCAACGTTTTGGAGTCTTCTGATTAATGTAAAATCACTTAGGTTTAAGGACAGACCACCAAGTCTGGACCATGGGTCTGTGTGGTCTGATTTCTATGTAAATCTATGTAAATCTCTCTCTCTCTCTCTCTCTCTCTCTCTCCTTTCACCCATTCCTCTTCCTCCTTTTTTTCATCTCTTTCCACCCTCTCTCCCTTCTTTCCTCACTCTCCTCCATCCCTCCCTCTCTCTTCCTCACTCCCTCTCTCTTCCTCACTCCCTCCCACCTGTTCCTCCTTCCATTCCATTCCTTTCCCTTCTCTCTCTCTCTCTCTCTATATATATATATATTTATCTATCTGTCTATTTATCTATCTGTCTATCTATCTATCTATCTATCTATCTATCTATCTATCTATCTATCTATATCTATCTATCTATCTATCTATCTATCTATCTATCTATATATATATATATATATATATATATATATATATATATATATATATATATATAGATATATATATATATTCTCTCTCTTTCACCCATTCCTCTTCCTCCTTTATCTCATCTCCCTCTCTCTCTTCATCCCTCGCTCCTACCTGTTCCTCTTCGTTTTCCTCCTTCCTCCCTCGCTAATCCCCAGGTCAGACACAGGTGTTCACTCGCGGTCTACCGCCGGTCTACCGGCGGTCTGCCGCCGGTCTGCCGTGGGTGTCGGCGGCTGACCGCCGGTCGACCGGCGACATTTTTCCACACCGCCGGTCGACCGGGCGCATCGCCGATATCTTTGAAATTTTTGAAGTTGACCGGCGGTGGTCGGCTGCGTCTACGGTCCTCAGGGTCGACCGGCGGTCGACCGGCGGTCTGCCGCCGACAATCCCCGATCTTACAGCCGGTCGACCGGCGACCGGCTTATCGGGAGTCATCGGGGACGGTCGCGACCGGGACCGGGAATGTGTGAGAGCCCCTTTACTAAGCCAGGGAACCTGAGTGACCTCCCATAAACTGCCTACCTGCACCACCAACGTCAACTGTCACCTGAACCCAGCGTCTGACCTGAGGGACTTCACCGTCATCTGAAGAGACCGCACCTTCCCCTCCTCTCGGCACCACGGCACTGCACTCCCTCCGCCTCCTACCTCCCCCACCCCAAGCTCTATCGTCCCAACCTTCCCACACATATAAGACCCCAAACCCCCATTAGCGAAGTTAAAATGTCCCTATAATATGTAAATTTTCAGCCTGACGGCTGCCGCAAGTAAATAAATCGATTATTATTATTATTATTATTATTATTATTATTATTATTATTATTATTATTATTACACATACTCTCTCTCTCTCTCTCTCTCTCTCTCTCTCTCTCTCTCTCTCTCTCTCTCTCTCTCTCTCTCTCTCTCTCTCCCCACACACACACACACACACACACACACAAGAAGCTTCGTGGTTAGCACACTCGCCTCACAACTGAGAAGTCCTGTGTTTGGTTCCTGTGTAGAGTGGAGATGTATGGATGGGTAGCGGATATTAGTCAGGGGTTGTGTTCCGCCTCCCGGATGTATGCGTGGTTCTGAGTATCAGCCGTACCCAGTGATCCGTCACCTGAGCTCCATATTCATCCGGGAACGTTACTGGCTGAAGATCGGGGGAAAACTACACAAACAAACTTGCGAACACGGATACACAAAAAACATCGCTCTATAGCTCACTGGATACCACCTTTGCCTGTCGCAATGGATGGCTGTTCGTCGACAATTGGGACCTCTTCTTTGGCAACGACGCCCTCTACGCCCGTGACGGGATACACTTGACGTTCAAGGGTGTTGAGTCTCTCTCAGATTCCCTTGAGCGAGCACTTGGTACCCTGAGGGGTTTTTTAGTATAGGCGAAGGGGGGAGGAGTAATGGGAGCAACGGGAGGAGTAATGGGAGAGGACATCTAGCTCATAATATAACCAGGTAGCTTAGAAGTAATTATAGGGGAGTAACAGAGGGCGGGCTAAGAATCTTCTATACTAACAGCAGGAGCCTCAGAAACAAGATAGGCTTACTAAGGGGTGAAACTTGTTCAGAAAATTTTGACATAATAGCGATCACTGAGACATGGATAGACACTGCCAATAGAAATTTTAGATCAGAATTTGAAATAACGGGTTATCAGATGTTTCACAAAGACAGAAGGGGCAGAAAGGGAGGTGGAGTTGCGCTATATGTTAAAGACTCACTTAAATGTTTAGTTAACAATTCAGTCAAAACTAACATGGATTCAGAATCAGTTTGGGTGGACGTTTACAAAGGGAAAGAAAAACTAACTCTAGGAGTTCTGTACAGGCCACCCAACCTTAACAGGCAGGACACGAGTGTATTACTACAGGAGACTGGCAGGGCGAGTAGGAGTAGAAATGTCTGCGTAATGGGGGACTTTAATTATAGGAATATAGACTGGGAAGACCTAGTGGGTGACCTGGAAGCCGAGGATTTTCTTGAAGTTATACAAGATAATTTCCTTAAGCAGGTAGTTACTGAGCCTACGAGAGGAGATAACATATTAGACTTAGTCCTAACCAATAATGGAAACTGCTACGTGAGTTGGAGGTGGGGGGAGAGTTAGGAAATAGTGACCACAGAACGGTTCGTTTTATCTTAGACTGGGCGGTAACCCGCGAACCAAACCCAGTGTTAGTGCCAGATTTTAGAAGGACAAATTACGAGGGGCTTCGAAGACATCTTGAAGGGGTAAACTGGGATAATTTAGGGATTCATGCGGGTTGGAGAGCCAGGAGAACCAGGTAGAAAATTCTTACAATAATTTAGTTAGAGTAATAGTAGAGGGGCAAAGACAGCATATACCACAGCGAACACTTAGATAAGAAAACAATGACCCTAAGTGGATGACTCGTGGACTAAAACACGAGATAGGGTTAAAGAAGGGAATTTATCAGAAAATAAAGAATGGCGAAACACATCTTAGGGGCCGGTATGTCGAACTATCTAGATTAGTGAAGAAAAACACCAGGATAGGAAAAAGGAACTATGAGATCAAAGTAGCAAATGAGGCGAAAAGTAATCCTAAGGGCTTCTTTCAGATGTATAGAACAATAACACGGGAGAAAATTGGACCGCTGAAAACAAACTCAGGGGAGCTAGTAGAAAATTACGAAAATATGAGCACATTGTTGAACGACTACTTTCTTTCAGTATTCACATACGAGGATCGAACGACTATTCCGGAAAGGGTTCAGGTGTACGAGGCCGGGGATGGCGATAAATTGAGGGATATAATCATTACCAGGCAAGTAGTTCAGGATGAGATAGATAAGCTTAAGAAGAACAAGTCGCCAGGTCCTGACGGGATATTTCCGAGGGTATTAAAGGAATTAGGTGATGTACTCAGTGGCCCACTAACCGACATCTTAAGATGTCGGTAAATACTGGCTATGTGCCGAGCCTATGGAAAGTAGCTAATGTGACGCCGATTTTCAAAAAGGGGGACAGGTCAGTTGCTTCAAACTATCGCCCAATTAGCTTAACATCGGTTGTAGGCAAGATGCTGGAGTTCATAATAGCCAGGAACATTCGGGAGCATCTAGTGAAACATAGCTTAATTCACGACTCGCAGCATGGGTTCACGAAAGGTAGGTCATGCCTCACCAATCTCTTATCCTTCTACAATAAAGTATTTGAGGCGGTAGACAGAGATGAAAATTATGATGTAATCTATTTTGATTTTAGTAAAGCGTTTGATAAAGTTCCTCACCAACGACTGTTGCTTAAATTACAGGCTCACGGAGTAGAGGGTAAAGTTTTGAACTGGGTCAAGGCGTGGCTTAGCAATAGGAAGCAAAGAGTGCAAATCAATGGTAAAAGATCTGACTGGGGATGTGTTACGAGTGGGGTCCCACAAGGTTCGGTATTAGGTCCACTTTTGTTTATTATTTATATCAATGACTTAGATACAGGAATTAGTAGTGATGTCAGTAAGTTTGCAGATGATACCAAGATCGGCAGAGTAATTGAGTCGGATCAGGATGTTAGTATTCTCCAGGGTGAACTAAACAGATTGTATGACTGGGCGGATAAATGGCAGATGGAGTTCAATGTAGGGAAGTGCAGTATTCTGAGTGTAGGTAGGAACAACCCCTCACATAACTATTGCTTAAATGACACTCTCATAAGCAGGTCTGGGTGCGAGAGGGATTTAGGGGTTTTAGTGAGCTCTGATCTCCGTCCAAGGACACAATGCATTCAAGCTAGAAATCGAGCAAATAGGGTACTGGGATTTATTTCAAGGAGCGTAAGCAACAAGAGCGCCGAAGTCTTCCTCAAACTATATTTAGCATTAGTTAGACCTCATCTTGACTATGCGGCTCAGTTCTGGTCACCTTACTATAGAATGGATATCAAAATGTTAGAATCAGTGCAGAGGAGGATGACTAAGATGATTCAGGGGTTGAGAAACTTGCCATACAAGGAAATACTCAAACAGTTAAACTTGCATTCTCTAGAAAGGCGAAGGGTGCGTGGAGACATGATCGAGGTTTATAAATGGATGAAGGGCTTTAATAAGGGAGACATTCATAAGGTTTCGTTGGTAAGAGAACCGGGTAGGACACGAAGTAATGGGTTTAAACTGGATAAATTCAGATTCAACAGGGACATAGGCAAAAATTGGTTTACAAACAGGGTGGTGGATGAGTGGAATAGGCTTAGCAGTCATGTGGTGAGTGCCAATACAATTGTCACATTCAAAAATAGACTAGATAAATTCATGGACAGCGATATTAGGTGGGGTTAGATACACGGGAGCTACACGGGAGCTTAGGTTTAGAGCTGTCTCGTACAGGCCTACCGGCCTCTTGCAGACTCCTATGTTCTTATGTTCTTATGTCCCCCGCCAGGCTTAGGATCGAGTCGGCTGAGGTCATTAATGGTTTCGCGCTGACAGGAGATTACTGTTACCCCTTGAACAAGAGGAAGGGGGGGGGGGGGGTTGTTGTGAATGATGTCCCAGCAGTACCAACAGATAGGTTCTTCGAGCTCAATAGAGAATGTACTGGCTGGTGATCACGAGTCCAGCAAGCAATCAGATCATGGGTAATCATATACACACAAACATACATTCAGACACATACTACCCGTCATAAAACACGGGCGTGCTTATGAACATGGCAAAGAAGTTGTGCTAGACAAAAATATAGAATATCACGTTAGAAGACTATCCTCTTGGATATGTGGGTAAATGGAATGAGACGTCAAGATATACAAAAAAACAATAGCAATCACGACAGATGTATACTCTTCACGCCGGCGTCAAGGCAAGAGTGGAAATAAAGAAAACAAGCCACGTGTGCGGCACAAAAAAACTATATATAAAGAAGGCAAAGGGACTAAAGAAAAAATCAAGATTGGTGTCGCTCGGCTCATAATGGGCGTGGCCTGAGAACCAAGGCTTTTAATATCTAGACTGCGGGTGACTGCCGGAGAGCCACAAATGTGGGAATATCAATAGAGAGGTTGGTGGACTGGTATATACAAAAGCTAGAGAAGTAAATAGATAGATATAAATACAAATCATTAAATATATAAATTGGCAGATAGATACATGACGGATATTTAGAAACGACTAAATCGCACAAAACACAATGGATGTACCACAAAATAAGTACTTAGTTCTAAATAATTGAATAATGGAAAAAATATATAAGACTTAAACAAACAACAGTAAACACAAAAGATTTACACACACACACACACACACACACACTCACACACACACACACGCTTAGCTTTATAGTGCAGTGGTTAACATACTCGCCGGAAGCCAAGAGGTCCATGGTTCGATTCCAGGGCTAAGTGGAAAAGAATGGGCGTGTCCTTTTATCCTCGCCCTGTGTCTGGCCTTCTGTGAATGGGTACCGGGTGGTAGTCAAGGGGTGTGAGTGTGAGTGAGAGAGTACGGGGAAGAAGGAGGAGGGTATGAGGGAGGGAAAGGGAGGGATGGGAGTAGGGGAAGCCACGGGTGGAGGTAGGTGGTGGATACACGTTAAAAATACGTCACGCCTCACCTGTTCGAATGTGTAAGTGGCTCACGCAGGTTTTGGCATCACAGTCAAGAGTAAACGCCATAATTAACCGCATCTGGCATTGCACAACAGCGTCAAAAATTATCGGAGTGTGTGAAACAATCTGTGTCAAAGCACCATGCTGATCTGAATCTTCGTTTGAAAGATATTTGCGGAAAACGGATATCATAGAGTCTGATATGGATAGTAAGTCCCAGTCCCAAGCACCGCAAAGATCCTTACTGTTGAAGCTGATCCCTGCCACCCTGGAGAACGCTCTCGAGAGGTGGGGATCGGAGCAGCATCAGAAGCAGTATCAACAACAGCAACAACAACTGACAGAGGTGGCAATGGCAGAGGTGGTATATCTCAGAGGTAATGAGTGGCAATGCTGATGGCGGTGGAGGAGGCGGTGGTACGGTGGTATTGATGAGGACAGACAGAGAAGTGGAGTGATAGGGTGGTAGTGCTGGTGTTGAAAGCGGTTGAGGAAGCAGAGATCGAGGGGTAGTGATGGTGTTGGTGGTGGTGAGGGAGGTGGTGCTATATAGGGTCGTAATGGTGGTGTTGAGGGCGGTGGAGTAGGCAGTGGTAGTGGTGGTGTTGATGGTGGTGAGGGAGGTGTTGCTAGGTTCGTTATGGTGGTGTTGAGGGCGATGGCGTAAGTAGTGGTAGTGGTGGTGTTTATGGTGGTGGTGGAGGTGGTGCTAGGGTGATAGTGATGGAGCTAATGAATGTGGAGGAGACAGTGATGACAATAGTGGTGGGGAGGCGGTGAGAGCGGTGGTAGTGGAGGTGTTGATGGCGGTGGAGCGGTGGCGTTGTTAGCGGTGGAGTGGCCCTAATGGTGGTGGAAGAGGCGGTGGTAGGGTGGTAGTGGAGTTTTCTCTATCCACCATAATACGAGAGAGGTGCATTAAGGTCACAGTGGGGTGGTGGTGGCCATGGAGGCGCCACCGCAGCACTCCAGGGAATGTAGAAGCAGCCTGAAAGGAAAGCCCCGCCACAGAACATGAAGAAGTCTGAAAACTAAATTGGATATACATTATTTACTGTTAGAAGGGTCCAGTCTTTCATACTTTCACTCATCTCTGTTCGCTCGCTCTTACGATGATCAATATTTTCGGAGTCGCCTGTTAAAGGAGACACAAGGAACACCACGCCACGCCATGCAACACCACGCCATGCAACACCACGCCATGCAACACCACGCCATGCAACACCACGCCATGCAACACCACGCCATGCAACACCACGCCATGCAACACCACGCCATGCAACACCACGCCATGCAAATCCACGCCTTGCAACACCACGCCAGACAACACCACGCCATGCAACACCACGCCATGCAACACCACGCCATGCATCACCACGCCAGACAACACCACGCCATGCAACACCACGCCATGCAACACCACGCCATGCAACACCACGCCATGCAAATCCACGCCATGCAACACAACGCCATGCAAATCCACGCCTTGCAACACCACGCCATGCAACACCACGCCATGCAACTCCACGCCAGACAACACCACGCCATGCAAATCCACGCCTTGCAACACCACGCCATGCAACACCACGCCATGCAACACCACGCCATGCAAATCCACGCCATGCAACACCACGGCATGCAACACCACGCCATGCAACACCACGCCATGCAACACCACGCCATGCAACACCACGCCATGCAACACCACGCCATGCAACACAACGCCATGCAAATCCACGCCTTGCAACACCACGCCATGCAACACAACGCCATGCAAATCCACGCCTTGCAACACCACGTCATGCAACACAACGCCATGCAACACAACGCCATGCAACACAACGCCTTGCAACACAACGCCATGCAACACCACGCCATTCAACACCACGCCATGCAACACCACGCCAGACAACACAACGCCATGCAAATCCACGCCTTGCAACACCACGCCATGCAACACCACGCCATGCAACACCACGCCATGCAAATCCACGCCATGCAACACCACGCCATGCAACACTACGCCATGCAAATCCACGCCTTGCAACACCACGCCATTCAACACCACGCCATGCAACACCACGCCATGCATCACCACGCCATGCAAATCCACGCCTTGCAACACCACGCCATGCAACACCACGCCATTCAACACCACGCCATGCAACACCACGCCATGCAACACCACGCCATGCAAATCCACGCCTTGCAACACCACGCCATGTAACACCACACCACACAACACCACGCCATGCAACACCACACCATGCAACACTTCGCCATGCAACACCACACCACACAACACCACGCCATGCAACACCACACCATGCAACACCACACCACACAACACCACCCCATGCAACACCACACCATGCAACACCACACCACACAACACCTCGCCATGCAACACCACACCATGCAACACTTCGCCTTGCAACACCACACCACACAACACCACGCCATGCAACACCACACCACACAACACCACGCCATGTAACACCACACCACACAACACCACGCCATGCAACACCACACCACACAACACCACACAACACCACACCACACAACACCACACCACACAACACCACGCCATGTAACACCACACCACACAACACCACACCATGCAACACTTCGCCTTGCAACACCACATCACACAACACCACGCCATGCAACACCACACCATGCAACACTTCGCCTTGCAACACCACACCATGCAACACTTCGCCTTGCAACACCACACCACACAACACCACGCCATGTAACACCACACCACACAACACCACGCCATGCAACACCACACCATGCAACACTTCGCCTTGCAACACCACACCACACAACACCACGCCATGCAACACCACACCATGCAACACTTCGCCTTGCAACACCACATCACACAACACCACACCATGCAACACCACACCACACAACACCACGCCATGCAACACCACACCATGCAACACTTCGCCTTGCAACACCACACCACACAACACCACGCCATGCAACACCACACCACACAACACCACGCCATGCAACACCTCGCCATGCAACATCACACCACACAACACCACACCACACAACACCACGCCATGCAACACCTCGCCATGCAACATCACACCACACAACACAACACCACACAACACCACGCCATGCAACACCTCGCCATGCAACATCACACCACACAACACCACACAACACAACACCACACCATGCAACACCACACCACACAACACCACACCATGCAACACCACACCATGCAACACCACACCACACAACACCACACCACACAACACCACACCACACCATGCAACACCACACCATGCAACACCACACCATGCAACACCACACCACACAACACCACACCATGCAACACCACGCCATGCAACACCACACCACACAACACCACACCATGCAACACCACACCATGCAACACCACACCACACAACACCACACCACACAACACCACACCATGGAACATCACACCACACAACACCACACCATGCAACACCACGCCATGCAACACCACACCACACAACACCACACCATGCAACATCACACCATGCAACATCACACCACACCACACCACACCATGCAACATCACACAACACAACACCACACCACACAACACCACACCATGCAACACCACGCCATGCAACATCACACCACACCACACCACACCATGCAACATCACACCACACAACACCACACCACACAACACCACACCATGCAACACCACGCCATGCAACACCACACCACACAACACCACGCCATGCAACATCACACCATGCAACACCACACCACACAACACCACACCACACAACACCACACCATGCAACACCACGCCATGCAACACCACACCACACCACACCACACCATGCAACATCACACCATGCAACATCACACCACACAACACCACACCATGCAACATCACACCATTCAACATCACACCACACCACACAACACCACACCATGCAACATCACACCATGCAACATCACACCATGCAACATCACACCACACAACACCACACCATGCAACATCACACCATGCAACACCACACCATGCAACATCACACCATGCAACATCACACCACACAACACCACACCACACCACACCACACCATGCAACATCACACCATGCAACACCACACCACACAACACCACACCATGCAACACCACGCCATGCAACACCACACCACACAACACCACACCACACAACACCACACCACACAACACCACACCATGCAACATCACACCACACAACACCACACCATGCAACACCACGCCATGCAACACCACTCCACACAACACCACACCATGCAACACCACACCATGCAACATCACACCACACAACACCACACCATGCAACACCACGCCATGCAACACCACACCACACAACACCACACCATGCAACATCACACCACACAACACCACACCATGCAACACCACACCATGCAACACCACGCCATGCAACACCACACCACACAACACCACGCCATGCAACACCACACCACACAACACCACACCATGCAACATCACACCATGCAACATCACACCACACAACACCACACCATGCAACACCACACCACACAACACCACACCACACAACACCACACCACACAACACCACACCATGCAACATCACACCACACAACACCACACCACACAATACCACGCCATGCAACACCACACCACACCACACAATACCACGCCATGCAACACCTCGCCATGCAACACCACACCACACAACACCACACCACACAATACCACGCCATGCAACACCACACCATGCAACACCTCGCCATGCAACACCACACCATGCAACACCACACCACACAACACCACACCACACAATACCACGCCATGCAACACCACACCATGCAACACCTCGCCATGCAACACCACACCATGCAACACCTCGCCATGCAACACCACACCATGCAACACCACGCCATGCAACACCTCGCCTGAACCCTGTTCAACGTTCTTAGCCTTTCCCTCCCCTCTATTCTGTTAGAGAGAGAGAGAGAGAGAGAGAGAGAGAGAGAGAGAGAGAGAGAGAGAGAGAGAGAGAGAGAGAGAGAGAGAGAGAGAGAGAGAGAGAGAGAGAGAGAGAGAGAGAGAGAGAGAGAGAGAGAGAGAGACACACACACACACACACACACACACACACACACACACACACACACACACACACACATACCTGTTTGTTCTACACATCAAAGTTTATCTATATACATATCACAAGTCTAGGGTGTCTGTTAACCTGATTTCATAATAAAGTTACACACATGAATCTGGACTTTAGTGCAGAGGTTCCCAACCTTTTTTGTTCCTCTGTACCCTTTGGGCAGTTTTATAGGTTCCCGTGTATCCCTAAAAATTTTGGATAAAAAACGATGAAATTGTAATATTTTTATATTATTTCATAATGAAATCTGTATGTGTAGACTAATGATATAATTTAAATAACAGTTTTGCTTACTAAAATGAGGAAAAAAAAAAAAAAAAACGACATTGTGCAATTTGAATGCAGACGTATTGTACAGTAGTGGTTATTCTCTCGGACCCAATGTAACCCCTGAAAAGTGCAAATGTACCACTGGGGGTACATGTACCCCAGGTTGGGAACGCCTGCTCTAGAGTCTAGACTCTAGAGGCTCTAGGCTATAGTGTGCATATGTTCACAAGCACATTTCTCCTCCAACCCACACGCACACGGCTGAACGGATAGCGAGACGGCCTCTCGTTCAGGACGCGAGTTCAATCCCCGACCGGTGCCACCAAGCTGGGATTTTTCAGCCACCGCCGAGTGGCTTAAAACTACCCACATGCTGTCCAGAAGACCATCTATCAACCCGGACTCTAGATTCTAGGATTAAAGATGAGCTCCGGAAAGGCAGCATGAGCCAATGCAAGATGGCGCCACTATAAACCTGCGCCAGAACAGGCTGAGCCGACCATCAGACCCCACCGAGAAGAAGCCTTGGGCCGACCAGCAGGATCCACCGGGAAAGAAGCCTACCGGTGCAATAGGCCATGACGTAAAATACACACACACACACACACACACACACACACAGGCAGACACAGACAATCACAAACACACACACACACACACACACACACAGGCAGACACAGACAATCACAAACACACACACACACACACACACACACAGGCAGACAGACAATCACACACACACACACACACACACACACACACACACACACCTACACGCTCACACACATAAACAAACGCGCACACACACACACACACACACACACACACCTCAGACACACACTCACACAAACATAAAAAGGGTTGTGGATATCTTCTCCCCCATTCCTTTCTCTTCTCCTCCTACGCCCTTTGACCCCTTCAAACAGTTCATAGCTTCGTCATTTTCTTCTCTTTTCTCCTATTTTCTTCCATCTACTCATCGTTCATTGACCCTCCTCTCTTCCCATCCATCTCTCTCCTCCTGTTCCCTTGTCTTCACCTTTCCGTTTTTCTCTCTCTTCTTCCCGTTCCCTCAGCACTGAACTTTGAGGTAGAGGGCAGACCATGCACCAGGAAGGCCATGGAAGGCGTGGAGAAAGGTGGTGGAGGAAGATATGAGGAGGCTGAACATCACGGAAGAAATGGCTATGGACCGGCAACAGTGGAGGAGGCTCATGTTCCGTCCAACCCCACCATAGGGAATAAATGGACGTTAAACGATGATGATGATGATGATTCTTCCCGTTCCCTCTGTCTGTATGCGTAACCTCACCCATCTTTTGCACTCTCTCATTTTCCCTTTTCCCAATTACCTCCATCCCTCTCTCTGTCCACCCCGTCACGTCACTCCTATCCTCTCCTCTTAGTCTCTCTCTTCTTAATTTCTTTCCCCTGCCTTGGCCTCCACTGTTTCCTACTCTCCACGCCGCTCATCGTCCTTTTTATGCAGATTTCCTATTTTCATCTTCTCGTACCTTCCATTATTCCATCCTGCTTTTATGTACCCTGTTACTGGTCTCTCTATCCTTTCCATTTCTTTCCCTATTCCCTTACTTCTCTCTTTTATCATATGTTTACCCTCCTTCTTCCCCATCTTCAGGAGCTATTACATTGGGCAAATTTTCTGTGGATATTCAGTCAAACCACGATTTCCGCTGGCGTGGTTCTCATATTTCCGTGGTTTTCTGACGTGTCCACGATCTTCCAAAGCTACGGTAGATTTCACCAAAGGAAGACGGTATTACTCACCATCACCAGCAGCAGCAATAACAAGAAACAAATGAGAATCACGCTAGCGGAAATCGTGGTTCGAATGAAGATCCACGGAGAATTTGCCCAGTGTAATAGCCCCTTATCCTCCGTTCTTCCCTCCACCTACTAAATTTCCCACAGCACACCCACTCGCTCCTCCAGTACTTCTCTTATTTCCCCTTTTCTCTTCTCCTCTAATTATCTCCAACTCCACAACTCACCTTTTACTTTCCCTCACTCACCGCTCCTTTTTCCCCACCAACTCCTTCCTTCATTCCTTTCCTTCCCTACAACTCCGTCTGGGGATGGCAAACTGTGATATCCTGGATGTCATACCGGCCCTGTGTCCCGGGGTATTGTTTGCTTTTCTTCCCCGCCAGTGTGCCAGTGATAAGCACCGAGGCCACGTACAGCTTCAGCATATCGTCACCCTCATGAAATAATCGCCTAAGTCATTTTTCAGCGATTTCCAGGTTTTTGTCTACATCAATTTTTTTTAACACGTGACGCCCGTTTTTGTGTAGTTCCCTTCGTCATTCAGGGTTTGAGTGTTTAGAATTGGCCTTTTCATTTCTGTCTAAATATTAAGCCAAATGAGATAATGACAGTTCTTTTCCTATTTCCTGTAAAGTAGAAAATATTGACTTAGGCGGTTTGCTTACGAAGGTGACGATTTGTTCCCAACTTTACCTTTACCTCAATACAGCTCGGCCCTCTCTCATCACCCCACACTCCCCGCCCCTAGCTCAGCTCCACTCTTTCCTATCCTACCTTTCACTTCTCCTTTCCTTACGTCCTTCTCCCATCTTTCATTTCCCGTATTCCCTGTCCTTTCCCTTGCCCTCTTTTCCTTTTTTCCTCCCCTCCACCTTCATCTCCACGACTCACCTTCAACCCCATTCCCTCCTTTCTCCGATAGCTATTCCCAGCCCCTTCCCTTACCCTTCTTTTCTTCCTTGCATTTCCACCACATCCACTCTTTTCATCCGTTTTTCATCCGTTTTTACCTCCCCTACCTCTTCGGCCCTCCCCCGCCTATATTATGTAACCTGCAGGTGACACGTGGCAGGTTGGCCAATGTGACAGCCCGGCCAAGCATCCCGAGACCCTGAAGACGATACTGGAAGGAGTGGCAGGGGAGGGGACGGCAGAGGAGGAGAGGGGAAGGCAGGGCGGGGAAAGGGAGGCAAGAGAGGAGGAAGGGAGGTAAGAAACAGAGGAGTGGGGCAATTTGGGGAAGGGACAGCAATAAGAAGGACGAGGAGGGAGAAGAGGGGGGAGGAAGGGAGGGAAGATAGGGGAGGGGCAGTATGGAAAGGGGGAGAGAATGGGAGGAGAGGGGAAGGCTGGGCGGGGGAAGGGAGAGGAGAGAGAAGGGAAGGGAAAGAAGAGAGGGAAGGGGCAGTATGGGAAGGGGACACATGGGAGGAGAGGATAGTAGCTGGCAGGGAAAGGAAGTGGAGAGGAGAAGGGGAGGGAAAGGGGAGTATAGAAAGGGAAGAACAAGGGAGGGAAGGGGAAGGAAGGGAGGGGGAAGGGAGAGAAGGGAGGGGAGGGAAACGACAGCAAGAGGTAGTAGCCGGTATGTGCTGATTGAGGTGAAGGGGGGAAGGGGAGAGAAGAGTGGAGGAAGTAAGGAGAATAATCCGGAAAAAAATAGTGAAGAAACTGAGAGCCCTGGTGTGGAGTGCACGGGGAGGGGCGAGAAGAAATTGAAGGGGCAAGGAGGGAAAGAATAGGATGGAAGAAGTAACAGAATAACAAAAGAATCAGGGAAAGGAGGGGGTGGTAGGGAGTTTGAATGGCAGGCAGGGTGGTGGGGGAGAAGGGGGAAAAAAAGGGAAGGGGAGATAATGGCAGGCGAGATTGCATGAATGTGAAAAAGAAGGGGAAGGTTCAGTAGTAGACAAGATGACAGTAAAAATAAAGGGGAAGAGAAGAAGGGATCACTGGAAGAGGAGGTAAAAGACGAAACTTAGTGAGGAGAGAGAGAGAGAGAGAGAGAGAGAGAGAGAGAGAGAGAGAGAGAGAGAGAGAGAGAGAGAGAGAGAGAGAGAGAGAGAGAGAGAGAGAGAGAGAGAGAGAGAGAGAGAGAGAGAGAGAGAGAGAGCGAGAGAGAGAGAGAGAGAGAGAGAGAGAGAGAGAGAGAGAGAGAGAGAGAGAGAGAGAGAGGATGCATACGAAGGGGTTGATATCAAGAAAACAAAAAACAGGAAAAGAAGGAAAATAGGGCCATTGAGGAGAAACTATTAAAAAGAGAAAGAGAAATGAGAAGCAGGAAAAAAATAAGTGAATTGAAGCAGTAAAAATACCATCAAGAGGAAGAGCAAAAGAGAGGAACGGAACATAAATTATTGTAACAGAAAACAAAGATGGGAAGAGACGTAAGGAAGAGATGACACTGAAACAGATAAACAGAGAACAGAACAGAGAAGTGGAGGAGAAAGGGTGAAACAGATGGACATAGAGCAGAACAGAGAAGTGGAGGAGAAAGGGTGAAACGGATAAACAAAGAACAGAACAGGGAAATGGAGGAGAAAGGGTGAAACGGATAAACAAAGAACAGAACAGGGAAATGGAGGAGAAAGGGTGAAACGGATAAACAAAGAACATAACAGAGAAATGGAGGAGAAAGGGTGAAACGGATAAACAAAGAACATAACAGAGAAATGGAGGAGAAAGGGTGAAACGGATAAACAAAGAACAGAACAGGGAAATGGAGGAGAAAGGGTGAAACGGATAAACAAAGAACATAACAGAGAAATGGAGGAGAAAGGGTGCTAAACAGATGGACAAAGAGCAGAACAGAGAAATGGAGGAGAAAGGGTGAAACGGATAAACAAAGAGAACAGAGAAATGGAGGAGAAAGGGTGAAACGGATAAACAAAGAGAACAGAGAAATGGAGGAGAAAGGGTGAAACGGATAAACAAAGAGAACAGAGAAATGGAGGAGAAAGGGTGAAACGGATAAACAAAGAGAACAGAGAAATGGAGGAGAAAGGGTGAAACGGATAAACAAAGAGAACAGAGAAATGGAGGAGAAAGGGTGAAACGGATAAACAAAGAGAACAGAGAAATGGAGGAGAAAGGGTGAAACGGATAAACAAAGAACAGAACAGGGAAATGGAGGAGAAAGGGTGCTAAACAGATGGACAAAGAGCAGAACAGAGAAATGGAGGAGAAAGGGTGAAACGGATAAACAAAGAGAACAGAGAAATGGAGGAGAAAGGGTGAAACGGATAAACAAAGAGAACAGAGAAATGGAGGAGAAAGGGTGAAACGGATAAACAAAGAACAGAACAGGGAAATGGAGGAGAAAGGGTGCTAAACAGATGGACAAAGAGCAGAACAGAGAAATGGAGGAGAAAGGGTGAAACGGATAAACAAAGAGAACAGAGAAATGGAGGAGAAAGGGTGAAACGGATAAACAAAGAGAACAGAGAAATGGAGGAGAAAGGGTGAAACGGATAAACAAAGAACAGAACAGGGAAATGGAGGAGAAAGGGTGAAACGGATAAACAAAGAGAACAGAGAAATGGAGGAGAAAGGGTGAAACGGATAAACAAAGAGAACAGAGAAATGGAGGAGAAAGGGTGAAACGGATAAACAAAGAACAGAACAGAGAAATGGAGGAGAAAGGGTGAAACGGATAAACAAAGAACAGAACAGGGAAATGGAGGAGAAAGGGTGCTAAACAGATGGACAAAGAGCAGAACAGAGAAATGGAGGAGAAAGGGTGAAACGGATAAACAAAGAGCAGAACAGGGAAATGGAGGAAAAAGGGTGAAACGGATAAACAAAGAGCAGAACAGGGAAATGGAGGAGAAAGGGTGAAACGGATAAACAAAAAGCAGAACAGAGAAATGGATTAGAAAGGGTGAAACGGAGAAACAAAGAGCAGAACAGAGAAATGGAGGAGAAAGGGTGAAACGGATAAACAAAGAGCAGAACAGAGAAATGGAGGAGAAAGGGTGAAACAGATAAACAAAGAGCAGAACAGAGAAATGGAGGAGAAAGGGTGAAACGGATAAACAAAGAGCAGAACAGGGAAATGGAGGAGAAAGGGTGAAACGGATAAACAAAGAGCAGAACAGGGAAATGGAGGAGAAAGGGTGAAACAGATAAACAAGAGCAGAACAGAGAAATGGAGGAGAAAGGGTGAAACGGATAAACAAAGAACAGAACAGAGAAATGGAGGAGAAAGACTGAAACAGATAAACAAAGAGCAGAACAGGGAAATGGAGGATAAAGGGTGAAACGGGTGAACAAAGAGCAGAACAGGGAAATGGAGGAGAAAGGGTGAAACGGGTGAACAAAGAGCAGAACAGGGAAATGGAGGAGAAAGGGTGAAACGGATGAACAAAGAGCAGAACAGGGAAATGGAGGAGAAAGGGTGAAACAGATAAACAAGAGCAGAACAGAGAAATGGAGGAGAAAGGGTGAAACGGATAAACAAAGAACAGAACAGAGAAATGGAGGAGAAAGACTGAAACAGATAAACAAAGAGCAGAACAAGGAAATGGAGGAGAAAGGGTGAAACGGGTGAACAAAGAGCAGAACAGGGAAATGGAGGAGAAAGGGTGAAACGGGTGAACAAAGAGCAGAACAGGGAAATGGAGGAGAAAGGGTGAAACGGGTGAACAAAGAGCAGAACAGGGAAATGGAGGAGAAAGGGTGAAACGGGTGAACAAAGAGCAGAACAGGGAAATGGAGGAGAAAGGGTGAAACGGGTGAACAAAGAGCAGAACAGGGAAATGGAGGAGAAAGGGTGAAACGGGTGAACAAAGAGCAGAACAGGGAAATGGAGGAGAAAGGGTATTAAACAGAAAAAAGAGCTTAACAGAGGATTAGAAGATAAATTGTTGAACAGGAAGCAAAGAGCAGAAGAAAGGTATGGAAGATAAAGTGGTTGAAGTAGAAAAACAAAGAAAGTAAACTGCAGAAGAGGGAACTAAAGGAAAAGAAGGCAGGAAAAAATACAGTGGAGAAAGGAAAAGTTAAGTTACGTATATGAACACAAGGAGTAAAAGAGGGAGAGGAAGGAGCATAAGGGAATGTCTACAGAAAAAAAAAAAGAGAAAAAAAGAGAAAGTAATTAGTGTTGAAAAATTATAAGAGGGAGAAATAAAGATGAGGAAAAGGAAGGAAAAGAGAGAAAAGAGCGTGTGAAACGGAATCATGGCTAAAGAATGTCAAACGGAAGGGAACTGAAGGGGAAGGAAACGGAAGGGAGGAAGAAGGGAGAAGACAGAAGGGAAGGGGGAAGAATAACGACTGATAGGAGAGCAGGAAGCGAAAGAAATCTAAATGAGAGAAGGAGAGGGAAGGTGATAGGAGGGGAAGAGGAGACACGAGGGGAGGAAGGAGGCACAGAGAGGGAAGGTGAAGGTGGTGGGCTTTCACTTCTAAGAAATCATTGTTACTAGGAAGTCTGAAACAATTGTGTGTGTGTGTGTGTGTGTGTGTGTGTGTGTGTGTGTGTGTGTGTGTGTGTGTGTGTGTGTGTGTGTGTGTGTGTGTGTGTGTGTTTTAACTATTTTTAAGCCAGTAACGACACCAGAGTTCCGTATATTTTAGTGACTATATAAAGATTTTACTTAAGTGCTGAATGTGGACTACAAATTGGATATGTTGTTATATTAACGAAATTAACATTCTTAAATAACTTCCGATTTATGTATGATGTTTTGGTTTTATGTACATTTGTGGTCAAAAAATATCTTTCTATCTATCTATCTATCTGTGTGTGTGATTATGCACTAATACGTTTAAGCTCGGTAAACTCATACTGACAGCGATATTGCCAAGTATTGATTCACGAACAGAGTAACAGATGAGACGAAAGCCTTTTGGTGACATATGGGGACAGCAAATACGAACAAGACTTTCCAGAGAAGGTTGTATAATTAAATTCATGCAAGGGCAGACTAGAGTCTCTGTGCTCTCGTGATCGTGTGTGTGTGTGTGTGTGTGTGTGTGTGTGTGTGTGTGTGTGTGTGTTATTGTTCAATACACGCAAGGATTGAGGGAACACAATTCAAATAAATGTGGAATGTTACACACCTATTGACGTAATACACACACACACACACACACACACACACACACACACACACACACACACACACACACACATGAACAATAGTGCATGCAGACATTTATAGTTATTGACAATCGAACACACACACAAAAATGCACATGCAGACGTACACACTTATTGATGTTCATATGCGCGCGCACCACACACACACACACACATACACACACACACACATACACACACTCCGGTAGCTCAATCAGTTAGAGCGCCGCGCTGCAAGGCTTCACGGCCAAACAGGCGGCAGTTCGAGACCCCCGCTCAGGCCGGATTATTTCCGTTGACTAGGAGTGGATACTGTCCCCCCTTAAGCAAGGGGGATGGGGTGTGTGGTGTGTGAGGTCTTGGCAGTACCCAGAGATCGACAATAATGAGTACTTGCTCACGTCGTGAGGGTACCTGCTGGCGAAAGCGAGTCCAACTCGTGATCAGGCCGTGGTGAATGACACACACACACACCTTTGGTATCTCAGTGGTAGAACTCTGCGGTGCCAGCCTTCGTGGCCTGGCAGGCGGAGGTGCCAGCCCTGCTCAGGCCCGGGATATTTCCACTGACAGAAGAGCGGTTACTGTCCAGCCTTAAGCAAGGGGGATGAGATGTGTGGTGTATGAAGGTCCCGGCAGTACCCAGAGATCAACTATAAAGACCTTGCCCGGGTCGGGAGGGTACTTGCTGGCGATGACGAGTCCAGTTCGTGGTCAGGCCGTGGGTAAATTACACTCACTCACACACACACACACACACACACACACACACACACACACACACACACGATCTGGATTTATAAAAAACTCAATGAAGTGACTCCGATTGAATTTACAAGGTGTTTCCATGACAATGCGCCCTTTTACGATAATTATAACTATTAAAAACACTACAACTACATCTAATGTGACTGCTACTTTTACTAATTTTAATCTAATTACTACTACTACTACTACTACTACTACTACGATTTCTTTGATGATAAATGTTGTGGCTCCACATGTAGGCGGTTCAAAAAGATTGCTATCAGACCACCCAACAACCTAGAGGTATGTGTCATCCACCCACCTCGTCGCTTCCCCCTCCGCTAGCCCCTTCCTAGCAAAGCTTCCCCCCACCTCCGTCGCGCCCTGTCCAGTCGGAGAGGAAGAGTGATGAGGGAGTGGTGATGGCGGTGGTGGTAGAGGCAGCATTGGAGGTGCCATTGGAAGGGGTGGTATCGTTTAAGGGGGATATGGAGGTGGCGGTTGTGCAGCAGTCAGGGGCAGCAGCTCTCTGCGACACTCCCTCCCCCCCGCTTACTCCTCCCCCGGCGGCCCTCATTGTCCCCGTGGTGTTGCGCCTCATCGTCATCATCCCTGCTACCACTAGTACTATAGTCCGTTTGCTTCGAGTTGACCCCAGAAGCCCCGCCTGCTGTCCTCCTACTAACTCCACCTAAATATGTGGGATTGGCTGGCCAGGGAAGCGGGAGGTGCAGTGCACTACGTCAAAGTTTGTTTGGTGACGAGCGTGGGGGTAGGTGGACAGCAGGACGGAGGTCAAGGCCGCAGGCTCTCCCTCGAACCTCGAGATTAGCAACCCAACCCAACCCATTACACACACACACACACTGTCACACACACACGGTAGCTCAGTGGATAGAGTTTCTGCCTTACAACCAGAAGGACCGGGGTTCGATTCCCCGGCCGGGTGAAGATAAGTAGGGTTTATCTTCTTTCACGTGTATCCCCTGTTCACCTAACAGTGAGTAGGTACGCGACATCAAGCAAGGAGTTGTGACCTCGTTGTCGCGGTGTGTTGTGTGTGAGTGGTCTCAGTCATACCCAAAGATCGGTACTACGAGCTCTGTGCTCTTCCATAGGGGAACGGCTGGCTGTCTCGAGAGAGACCCGCAGCAGACCAAGAGGTGAATTACACACACACACACACACACACACATACCCGAGAGAGAGAGAGAGAGAGAGAGAGAGAGAGACCCGCGTCCTGATCCAAAAGGGGCATGAGGGGGAGGGGGATTAGTTCCATTGGTGATGGTGGGCGATCCTGTCTGACCTATTCTGCTCCTTCTCTCACTCAGGTTGTTTTGAAATGTCCATTCCCTCACCCAATATCTGCTCCATGATTACGGATGCCCAATACTTTTATTTTATGTTAGGTGACAGCAAATGTATTCACGATTCTCGTTTGTTGATGTATTTCGCGCATTACACAGAATATGAAGAAATTATAGTAAATTAATGAAGCCTTGTTGAGTCTCCGCTCTCCAGCAGGTTTCACCCAAACGAAATCGGTTTAGCTGCCGATCACCATCAACCAATCACCAGCAACAGAGCGGCTATGCCCTTCCTACATCACCTGTGGGGAGAGAAGCAACAGAACACGGCTGGACCCCTCACCTCTACAGACACTACAAAAACATCCAAACAAGATTCCAAAACTCCCTCACAAAGGACAACCGGAGGCACTGGTCCGACCTCATTTCCAAAACTGCCTCGCCACATAACGAACCCGCGGCATTCTGGCGAAAAGTATAGAATCTAATGGGAAATGGCACGATAGGGTCATCATACCTCAAGGAGCCAGACGGAAGAAAACTCCACACAAAAGAAGCTGCCCTCCGGGAGATCTGGGAGGACGTTTTCTCAGGGAACGACGAACAGGAGGACGACGCCAACACCAACACTCTTGTTGAAAACCACCTGAACGAACACGTCCAGAGAACATACCCACAGGCCGATCATCAACAGGAAGACCATAACGTACACTTTCTGGAACAAGACATCACCAACGAAGATATCCACAACAAAATAAAATCGATGAAAAACACCAGCTCAGGCAGCAGTGGGATTAGTAAAAGGATATTAAAACAGCTCCCAGACAGCGCAATCACCAAACTCCGTCACATCTTGAACGCAACACTCAAACTAGGCTACTTTCCGAACAGATTCAAAGAAGTCTTACTGACTTTAATATATATATATATATATATATATATATATATATATATATATATATATATATATATATATATATATATATATATTTTTTTACACACACACACACACACACACATACACACACATACCCGAGAGAGAGAGAGAGAGAGAGAGAGAGAGAGAGAGAGAGAGAGAGAGAGAGAGAGAGAGAGAGAGAGAGAGAGAGAGAGAGAGAGAGAGAGAGAGAGAGAGAGAGAGACTCGCGTCCTGACTCCAGAGGGGCATGAGGGGGAGGGGGATTAGAGTTCCATTGGTGATGGTGGGCGATCCTATCTGACCTATTCTGCTCCTTCTCTCACTCAGGTTGTTTTGAAATGTCCATTCCCTCACCCAATATCTGCTCCATGATTACGGATGCCCATTACTTTTTTTTATGTTAGGTGACAGCAAATGTATTCAAGGCTGACCACCAGACCCCATCAAGAAAGCTGACTGGCGCCTCAGACGGAACGTACAAAAATCAGCAGTGATAGCAAAGAGTACAGCTAGTAAAGAGAGGACACTCGTGCGCTCCCCTACGGAAAACCTGTAACCCGGGGCGACGGTGGCGCCCCAAGCGGCGCGCGCGTAACTTGTGATGACAGCTGTATGTGGTGGCACCCAACATATCATTGTTTAGCGAATGTTGGAACTTATGTGGGTTGTAGCAATATGTAATGCTTCTTAACTGTCATTTATATAACGATAACTGATTTGGCAACTTTACTAATATTCTAAAGAAAATAAGTGAGTGGATAATACACAAGAGTGTCGCTCGTCATTGACAGCTGCACATAAATGTCGCTGGTCACTGGCAGCTCATATCTACCTCTCCACTTAACACGTGGCCCCCGACTGTGATATGGATCTTTACTACTAGAACCAAATGTTCGTTTTGTAACCACCTGTAGGCTGTAACACAAGTGCAGCCTCATATAGCAAATCGGAGAGACTAAATATGTAGATAGCCTAGAAATGTTACTAGATTTTTGATAAAGCAGAATGAAGAAAGATGATATTCTTTTTATTAGCACTTGTAGCTTGTAACACAAGTATAGCCTATCATAGCAAGTCACAGAGGCTGTATTTATGTAGATAGCCTAAATATGCGTTATTATACTTTAGATAGAGCAATACGAAGAGATAACATTCTAAATAAGTTTATACAACTAATTGTAGGCCCAGGTGGCTGACCGGTGGTGGTGGCTTGTTGAAAGGTGGTGGTGGTAGTGGTGGTGTGACTGACTGACTTACTGATTGAGGTGTAAACCGAAAAATCTTTAGAAAATGTGATTGAAAATACATAATTAACATTTCCTTGTTCTTTGTTAATAAAGAAAAAATAACATTTTAGGCCTTTTTTGCGAGATTTAAAGACATAGCAGCACAGAACCGATCTCTCATGTTATTCATCTGGGTAATGTTGCACGCACGCCGCTTGGGGCGCCACCGTCGCCACGGTTTCAAGGGAATGTCGCGAGTGTCCTCTCTTTACTATCTATACTCTCTGGTAATAGTTTCATATCTAAGAGTGAAAGTAAGATGATCTAGCTTCACCCCTACCCGAGTTTTTATATGAGGCAATTTCATAGTTCTAGTAGAAAGAAACAACTCGTTATCTGTGATAACGGAGAATGCCAACAAGAAATAGCCATGGCAGACAGTGAATATATTACAAACAGTGTAACGTGTTTTTTAGTCTATGGAAAATACGATTATTCCTATGAAACTCTTTTTGATGTCATAAACCTTTTCCTGCTCTACAGAAATTTAGATAAGTAAATAAATATTTTGTGTAGTATTGAACGAAGACGTGCTGGCGAAGAAATCTGGACACGAATAAAACAAAGAAGTGATGACTTTATTGAGATTCAAGAGTTCAAAAGAAAAGATGCAAGTGGGAGATGTTACTCTTCCTGGTAAGAGAATGCCACCAACTGGTCTGGAAAGATTTGGAACACTATTAACAAACCTGCCGCAAGATATATTTATGGTAAATAATTTCTTACCGAATTTTTTGGACGTGATAAAGAAAGCGATAAACCCCGGTGACACTGTATGTCTACTCAGAAATGATGTTGTTGATCTCAAGAAGTTTATGAACACAGTGATTGGTTTGGATGAAGCAGTGAAGGATATAACGGCGAATGATAACGCTGTGCCTGATGGTCGAATATCTCTCCGAGAGGATGCTGAACACCTGGAACATTCTACTCCTAACCATGAGCACCAGAACAATACTCGTGGTAAAAACCATGCTCAAACCTTAGCAGTGAGTCCACCTCAGAGTGTTGATACCAGGATGAAAGGCAAAAAAAAGTTTAGCTGAATGTTCTGAGAGGAACGAGAGGTAACTAATTAAGATGAAGCAACGCAGTTTAAAGTGGTCGTGACGCTGCTGGGATTAGCACTGCTGCCTTTTGTACAGCTATTCGAGGCGCCACTGCTCGTACTGTTGATGCTTCGAGAGATACAGTGACGTTGGTGTTGGAATGATTACCGGGGTCGTGAAAGGTAATAAAACTGGATCGTTGGCAAAGATGACTCCAGAAAAGAGTAGAGGGCAATCCTTAACTCCCGAGCAGACTCATCAGTGACACTAGCAAAGGTGCTGTCTCTGAAATGAATGGTTGCATCCCTGACAGGCTTCCCGGGAATCCCCTGTTGGAAGCCGAAATGAGGATGACTATTTTTCAGATGCTGATGACAAAACAGCCGAGTACTGATGAACAAACAGGCAGTTGAAATTAGACGCTCAGAAATCATACAAAGAATTTAAAGTTACTTTGAAACCTTCAGAGAGAGAGAGAGAGAGAGAGAGAGAGAGAGAGAGAGAGAGAGAGAGAGAGAGAGACTTTAATTTTGTTGTATGGCTTGAAGGAATATTAGCAAATACGTACATTTTCTAATAGATGCAAGGCTGAATTTTAAATATTTAGGTCATACTCTACTTTAAAATTTGAGAGACGATGATGACATCTCTTTTAGGCGAAATTATTTTTATCCATCTCTTTAACGTATTTAAAAAAGAGCTTTTTCCGTCGTAAATAGGGATGCTAATTTGTTTCTTTTAATTCATGTTGCAGGCCAGTATATGATTCTCGTTTATGGTCCCATTAATAGACTTGAAACTAAAGTATTTTATTTTATTTATTAACGAAAAGCGAAGTTTTTATTTTAGTATCTCATAAATCAACATGGAATTGGTTATATAAAGTTATGTAAGGGCAAGTTTTTTTTAGAAATTGTAGCAAAACTTTTTATACAATATATATTTTTTCGTTTCCCGAAATCGCTCTGGAGTATTTTTGAATTGGCTACTACTTCTTTAGATGTGACTATACATCTTTCCCTGTAATTGAAGAAATAAAGTAACCACGCTGCTAAAACTTACCGGCGGGATTTGCTCATTGGTTCATGATATATATTCTAATATGTTTGTTTTCGTTTTTAAGAGATTCAAATTTTCTTTAGTTTCTATAATAACAAAGCATTAAATGAAAATATATATTTTAGAAGTTTTTCAACCGGTAGAAATTGCTCTTTCCATCACTTTTGAAAAAAAGTGATCAATTTTTGCAGTAAGCTGAGAGGTCATAAAGTAGTGGTATTGTGATTGCAAATAATTCACTATGTAATAAAATTTTGACTTTATTTCGTCTTTGATCAGTGTTATTTTCTAATTGCTTCTGCGTAGAAAGCAAAGGAAATTACTATTATTCTCTTCAGACTTTGCGATGTTTTGAAACTGACGTATTTTCCAGTACATTCCAGACAGATTCAGCGCTGAGCTGCTGAAGTATAATTTTCTAGAATTTCCTAGAACTTTTCTAGAACTTTTTAGAAGTTTCAAGAACTCCTCCAAAGAGAGGGCAGCCGTCTTCAGAAGAGAGCAGCAAATCAGAAGAGGATGAAGTCGTCGATCCAGATTGCAGAGGTGTAGCTGAGGAGAGAAACCCATACTACCCCAACCAAAGAGACCTCAACGACTTGATCAGAGACCTTGGTCTCACAAAGTCTAATGCCGAGCTTTTGACGTCGAGACTCAAGCAGTGGAACTTGTTAGATGAAACTGTCCATGTCACAAATCACAGAAAGCGTCACCAGTCTTTTTCAAGCTTCTTCACCCGTCAAGATGAGCTTTGCTTCTGCCACAATTTGACTGGTCTGTTTGAGGCAATTGGAATCACCTGTAACACCAGTGAGTGGCGCCTCTTCATCGACAGCTCATCCAGGAGCCTCAAAGCCGTGCTGCTTCATAACGGGAACATGCATCCATCTCTTCCCCTGGCTCACTCGGTGCAGCTCAAAAAGGAATACAGCAGCGTCAGAATCTTGCTAGCCACCTTGAAGTATGCAAAGTACAGTTGGGAGGTTATCGGAGACTTCAAAATGATGACATTTTTGATGGGTCTCCCAGGCAGCAGCTGTACCAAGTTTTCGTGGCATCTTTGCCTTTGACAGCAGGGACCGCGCGGCACACTACTACAGGCAAGACTGGCCACAGCGGGACAAAATCAGTGTGGGGAGGAACAACGACAAATGGGAGCCACTAATAAACCCTCGGAAGGTATTGTTCCCACCACTGCACTGAAAAATGGGCCTTATGAAACAATTTGTCACAGCTCTACTAGATAAGGAGTCCGCAGCCTTCAAGTACGAGTAGCTTCAAGACTTCTTCCCTAAGCTGTCTGAGGCAAAAGTAAAAGTCGGTGTCTTTGTTGGACCACAAATAAAGGTGATCATGGAGTGCAAGGAATTCCCCAAGAAGCTCACTAGGACGGAGGAAGCAGCGTGGAACAGCTTTGTTGCAGTGGTTCGGGGCTTCCTGGAGGATCACAAGGCCGAAAACTATGTGGATCTTGTTGAGACCCTGGTGAAGAACTACGGCAAAATGGGCTGCAGGATGTCCCTCAAAGTCCATATCCTTGACGTTCATCTTCATAAATTCAAGAACATGGGAGCATACTCGGAGGAACAAGGCGTGCGCTTCCGCCAGGATTTACTGGACTTTGAACGCCGTTACCAAGGAAAGTATAATGAAATCATGATGGGAGACTATATTTGGGGGCTGATTCGTGAAAATAATTTACAGTATAAGCGTAAATCGCGAAAAACTACTCACTTTAAAATTTTGTGTGGTGTCTCTTGTACAATTTTAGAATAAATAAATACTACTTTTGGATCAGCTGTCGTTTTGTTTTGACTTTTTGTGAACGAGAATGTTCACATTCGCCAGTTTTCCCAATAGAAATAGGTAAATCCCAGAATTATCATTATCCTGGTCACATGAACAAAGTTTGAAGGAAATATTAGCCATTTTTTATACCTTCTAGGTATAAGCAAATAGGTAATAACAGTTGCTGCCCATGCACAAAAATCGTGTTACACAGTGATATATCTATATATATATATATATATATATATATATATATATATATATATATATATATATATATATATATATATATATATATATATATATATATATATATATATATATATATATATATATATATATATATATATATATATATATATATATATATATATATATATATATATATATATATATATATATATATATATATATATATATATATATATATATATATATATATATATATATATATATATATATATATATATATATATATATATATATATATATATATATATATATATATATATATATATATATATATATATATATATATTTAATTCGTTCCGGAATTTTGCTCCCACACCAAACACTCGTAAACCGAAACGAATTTCCCCATTGAAATTAATGTATATCCCATTCATGCGTCCCATATCTCAATATATATATATATATATATATATATATATATATATATATATATATATATATATATATATATATATATAATTTTATAGGTTATTTTTTTACAGAATTGAAGATTAAAGTATTTTTAGTAACAAACAGCAATGATAAATAATATGTAACAGGAATTAATGTGTTACGGTTGTTACGGAGACTCCCGCAACCGCTAACTACACTCGATGTGTAGGCTAGCCCCGGGGTTTAGCAGCCGCAGTTTCCCTATTCTCGAGGCACCGGAACTACGTTCGACAACCAACGTGAAGCAAACCCGACGTATCGTCCGAGATGGAGGGTGAACGGGATTCAGTTACTTCAAGGAAGGCATACAAGCTGCCGAGGCTCGCCCCCGTTCCTCTTGAGAGCGTAGCATCCACCGTTTCTGTTTTCTTCTTAGCAGCACCATCCCTTTTAACCATCTTTCAGGGGGACATTGTTAAAGCAAAAAGAACTCACACTGCATTGCTGAAAACATGACACGAGCGCACGGATGCTATTACTACGAGTTTACAACGCGGACTGAGACTAGAGCCGACATCTCGTGGTCAAGGATTACACTAGACCGAGCAAGAATTAACACTAAGTCTTACCAAATTCTTGCGTTTCTTGTTCTGGCGCGTCAGAGCTTAATTAAAGAATTCCCCCTGATTCTCGGCAAGAATCGGGGGTCCTGCGCCAGGCGGGGCGGGGCTGGGTACGACCACTGTCTTGCTGGCCGCACCTCCATAGGCCTATGGCGATGACCATTTCCTGAGCTTCCTATGGGTAACCCTGCCAGATGGGGGTAGATATAGAGTTCACGAGGTTACTGTTGTGGTACTGTTGTACCACAGACCATTTTAAAGCAACACTTTAGGATAAGTAAGAACTTACCGGTATGAAAACATCATCGTCATCGTTAGAAACAAGAAAGTGACAGACAGTCGCCAAGACAGGCACGAAGACGGTCAGAAAGACCGTCGGCCAACTCCTTGGCAACAGTCGGCTAGCTAGTCGGCAACCAGTTGACAGACAATCTGGAAGACTGTCGTCAAGACCGTCAAGACTGTCGGCCAATCGGTCGGCAGATTCGTGGTTGTCATAGACATGGCGCCATTTCAAAAATTGACCGTTTAGACTCGTCTTGAGACTAGTTGACAGCATGCCGCAGACATTCTGCCAACTAGTTGGCCGAATGTACCAGGCAGTCGGCAATCATGGTAGCCGACACCAAGACGCCAAAAAATTCTTGGAGCGTGGGAGCCGACTTGTCAAATGCAGTGGTCGCCGGGTTGTCTTGGTCCAGAGTCGGCACAGTGTGAACGGGGCTTTAGGATTGCAAACTTGCCACCCTTTCCTCAAAATATGGAATGCTATTTGTTCCGTATTTGCCTGTCTGAATGGTTAAGCGGATAAAACTCAGTATTGCAAAATTGTAGTGAGCGCATTTTTCGATGTAAAATACGCGTCGTAACGTCTCTCCCCCCTTCTTCTCCTCTTGCCTTCACCAGCAGCGGGTAGGGGTTGTCAGTCATGGCAGCCCAGAGAAATTTTATGGTTGCCATCCGTTCCGTAATATATGGATTCGTTCTGTATTGCAGAATGGAATGTTGCGTTCCTCATTTTTTTAGATCAAGGTGACAGCCCTAACTGACACTCTATTCCCATTGTTTTCTGCGTTGAGCACTCTCGTCTTGCAGCGAACAAATGGAACCCACGCTCACGTCTTCGATTTGTACAAAAGACACGCCAGTCCTCGTCGGAAGACAGACTTGGTAGGCTAGGCTGACCTAAGGCGATAGAGTCGGTCTATCAGCATCCTCCCCTCCCCTTCATAAGCCGTCACTCGGCAAGGGTTTGTGGTCCCTCCTCGAAGGAACGTACGCGTTTGACCCTAATGGCCTCCATATAGTCTGTGTCCCCACCCGGGGGGTGACGACAAATAAAAAATAAAATAAAAATGGAACAAGATGCTCGTATACCAAGTCACCGCTCGTAAACCAAGGGATTTTTGTGGGATTGTTTTGCTCGTAAATCAAAACACTTGTAAACTAAGACACTCGTAAACCGAGGTTGATTGGATCAGCAATAATGGTGACGCGTGTGCGCGCAGGGGTTTAAGAAAGAGTGAATTCTAACCTATGAGGAATCGGTATTCGCTCTAACCAACCCACAACTGTCCTCCTTTAATCCACTCATCTGTCTACAAGCAAATGTTAAAAAAAAAAAAAAAAAATTCATGAACTCGATATTTTTTCTGAAAGGCTTCACTTCCAAAACAGCGTTCAACAAGTCCATTAAACAGGTGTATGAAGCACCAGACTTCATCAGTAGTCACATCACTGTTGCTCGATGCTATCAACTAATGTCGGGTCATCATGTAGCCATGGCTCAAGCCAAATGAGTTTTTAATGCAATATGTTATTGGCCATTTTAGATCAGTGTATGGTATTCAGGTGCTGGATGAGGACACGGACGCTCTCACTCAAACTCACTTAAAGGATTAAATGTGGGCAAAAACATGGACAATTATTGATAATTGTCGAAAAAATATTTAATTTAGAAATACATTTCTCTGCAAAATGAGTTATATTTGCTGATATCGCATTATTTGTTTTAATATTACATATATGATTCTTATATATCATTGTGTAACATTTTACACTTACATTTTTTTTCTCCAGAATGTATTGATTTAGTTCGCTGTACAGTTTGCATTTGTGTCCATCATTACTATAGAGCCATTTCATCAAGCTCTAATATGTAATACATTTTTTTTACGGCAGAGGAGACAGTTCAAGGGCGTAAAAAAAAAATAATAATAATGAAAAAAAAAGCCCGCTACTTACTGCTCCTGAATAGAGAGGAGTGGCCAAAAAGAGAAATCATGCCATGTGAAAGAAGAAGAAGATGAAGAAGAAGAAGCAGAAAAAGAAGAAGAAGAGGAGCACCACAACAAACAACAACAAAAACAAGAAAAGGCAAATAAAAGGTGACATCATTAAAAGAAACGTCTAGGAGGGAGGAAGAAGGAAGTGGGATTAAAGTGCAAAGGGAAAGAGGAAGAGGAACAGGATGATAACAAGCGGGAGGAGAAAAAGGAACAAAGAGGAAGGAAGAGCCCCCTCAAATATATGGAAGGTAAAGACGTAAGAAAAGGAGGAGGAAGAGGAAGAGGAAGAGTATGGAAGAGGCCTTTAGGGTTAGAGGTCTTGCAAAAACTAGACTTGGAATAAAAAAAGGCATCCTGTTTTTTCTCGAATTCACGCAAGACAAAACTTGGCTGTGCGTTGAGACGAATATAGGGAGGGAGGGAGGGAGGGTGAGAATGGGAGGAAGGTGGCAATATGGAAGAAGAGGAGGAGGAGGAGGAGGAGGAGGAGGAGGAGGAGGAGGAACAGAAAGATAGAGAGGAGGAGGAGTTGAAAGAGGACAAAGACGAGGAAAAAAAAAAAAGAAGAGGACAGTTTGTGACTATCTAGGAGAGGAGGAAGGGGAGAATGGGAAACAGGAACAGGAGGAGGAGGAGAAGAAGGAGGAGGAGGAAGAGGAGGAGAAGGAGAGAAAGAGAAGGAAGAGAAGAAAGACACTATGAGATTATCAGAGAGAGAGAGAGAGAGAGAGAGAGAGAGAGAGAGAGAGAGAGAGAGAGAGAGGAGACGGCAATGAGATGGAAAAAGCGAAAAGACAGTAGGAATATGAACCTTTGAGACTTTCCGGAGGGGAGGGACGGAGTATGAAGGAAACATAGAAACGCGGAGGAACAATCAACAGAATGTCTCTAGGTTGCAAGCTATTAGGCAAGAAATCGGACTGGAGCTGTGATACAAATTGGGTTCCACAGGCTTCAGCATTCGGTCCATTGCTGTTTATCGTTTGCATTAATGTTTTGGATACAGGAAGGAGTAGTGGTGTTAGTAAGGTTGCGTATGATACAAAGATCGGCAGAGAAATTTAATGAGATCAGGATGCTAGTGGTCTCCAGGGTGAACTAGACAAATTTTGCGATTTGGCGCGGAAGTTGCAGATGGAATTCAACGCTGGCAAGTTTATTATTTCTAAATGTAGGCAGAAATAATCCTTCGTATTTTTTTATTAAATTACACTTCCCTAAGCAGGTCTTGATGTGAGTGAGCTTAGAAGTCTTCGGAAGCTCTGATCTCCGTTTAAAAGTTCAATGCATTCAGGTTAAGAATCGTACAAACAGAGAAATGGGTTTTATTTTAAGGAAAGGAAGCAATAGAAGCGCCGAGGCTCTCCTCCAGCTATATTTAGCAGTGGTTAGAAATCATCTCGATTATGTGGTTCAGTTTTGGCCACTTTACAATAGAATGGATATCATGATGTTAGAATATGTGCAGAGGAGGATGTCAAAAATGATTCACGGGTTAAGACATTTGCCGTATGAAGATATGCTTAAATATATGGATTTGCATTTTCTAAAAGGGTGAAGGGTGCGAGGAGACTTAATCGAAGTTTATAAAAGGATGAAGTGTTTAAATAATAATCAATCAATCAGCGGAGGCATACACCGGGGGGCCCATCGCCACGCCCACCTTACGACGCCAAGCCCGGGGGTCCCTCCGGGCGAGTCCTCATGCAGGCCTCCTTCCCAACCCTGCTCAAGCCACGAACTCCATGGGCGTCCCCTTGGCCTCCTCCACTCAGGATTGTCTATTACAGAGACATCCCGATGAGTAGGATCAGCTTCAGGGTAACGTGACACGTGCTCATATAGCCGGAGTTGGCGTTGACGGACTATGCAGGTAATATATGTCGAATCAGTCTCACGGAGTAGTCGCCGGTTTGACACAAAGTCATTCCAGCGATATCCCATGATTCTACGTAGACACTTATTACCAAAGGCATCAATCCGCCTCTCCAAGTCCCCATTTAGTGTCCATGTCTCACAACCATAGAGTAAGATAGGGAGCACAGGGGTCTTTAAGATCCGGATTGACTGATTGATTATTGGGGCGTTTGTCTTGGCGCCGCAACAGCAAGGTCATGTGGCGCCGAATAAAAGATTAAATAAACTATTTTAAAACCATATCAATCAGTATTTAATTAGAAACAAGGTTAAAAAAATAATTCAATAACAGGACAATAAAACCTACAGGAGGTTGAGGACGCCAGCCTCCTGTAGGAAGCCATAAACATCATGTCCCGGAAAGAGCGCCTTCTCCCCCAGCACCAGGGAGAAAGAGAAACTCCCATCTCCTCCCCGACACCGGGGAAGATACCGCTCTCGCAGGTCCCCCAGACTGGGGCATTCGACCAGCGAGTGCCGAACAGTCAGGGGGACCAAACAGTCGTCACAGTAGGGCTGAACTACCCGGGACATGAGGAAGCCATGTGTGTATCTTGTGTGACCAATCCTACGGCTTCTTAAAAGGGAATAAGACCAGGGACGCACAGCCCTGGTTGTGACTTTCCCCATCTTTGTTGTGGCAATCACAGCCGCCCACCTGCGCTGCCACACCCTCTGAAGTGCAGATCGCACGGTGGGATACAAGTCCCTAATTGTAAGAGCGCACTGTGAGGGAGGGCGAGAAGCAGCGGCCAGCGCCACCTCATCAGCCTCCTACTGTAGCTCATTACCAAGCACAGAGGCGTGGGCAGGTACCCAGGAAAAATATATTTAGTGGCCACGCCTTTTGGCCAGAACCAGCCAGCTAAAATTTTCTAAAACTATATGGTGGGTGCTTCTAAAATCTTCCATTCCGTACAGGGCTGCCTGTGAGTCAGAGTAGACAGTATAAATACCGACAGGCAAAGTGAAGATTGTGCGAATTGCTAAAAGAATGGCAGACAGTTCTGCGGTAAAAATTGAGGCTAGGGCAGGTAAAGTTCCAGAACGGGAAAAGTTTGGAAAGACTGATCCAAATCCGACACCAGCATCGGATTTGCAGCCGTCCGTGTATACTGGTACAGAATTGGCGTGACTAGCCGTGTGTGACAAGAAAAGCTGTCGAGCAGTTGCTGTCGAGATGCTTGCCTTGTTGAAGTACCGGCAGAAATGTGTGTTTTGGAACTCCTACGGTGTGATGGGGGGTACCTGATACACTGTTATAGGGACGTATGGTAGTGAGAGGACCCCAATGACATTCCGGACACGGAAACCAAAGGGGCGAGGTAGGAGAGGTTTGTTTCTGTATATTGTATCTAAGTTGTTGTCTATGGCAACGGTGTAGGCAGGGTTGTTAGGTTGGCGTGTAGTCTGTACCAGTATTCAATTAGGAGTTCGTCTCTATGTAAGTCCAAGGGTGGCACTCCCGCGTCAACTAAAAGATTTGATATGGGGGATGATCTAAAAACACCTGTTGACAGTCGGACTGCAGCGTGGTGGACTGCATCAAGTGTGCGGAGGCGGGCTGATATTGCCGATGTGTATACTACGCAGCCGTAGGACAGTCTCGCCCCAATGAGTGCCTGGTAAAGGCGTAGGTGTACTGTGCGGTCAGCGCCCCATGAAGTGTATGGCAGAACACGAAAGAGATCGAGGAATCTCATGCACTTTGTTTTTTAAGGCTTTTAGGTGTGGAAGCCATGTGAGGCGCCTGTCGAAGACGAGTCCTAAGAACTTGTGTTCTTCCGCAAAAGGTAGACGTGAACCGCACATGATGAGATCAGGGTCTGGATGGTGGCCTCTCAGACGGCATGTAAACCGACTTGGATGGTGAGAATCGGAAGGCATGATTCTCAGCCCATCTGGATGTTCTGTCGATGGCATGTTGCAGTCTTCGCTTCGCGGTGGACATCCCAGACGCCGAGTACCAGATTGCCAGGTCGTCAACATAGAGGGAGGACGACACCCACTCTGGGAGCGATGTTGTAACTCCATTTATGGCCACGGGAAAGAGGGCGACACTGAGGACGCTTCCTTGGGGAACTCCTTCCTGCTGTTCATAGAGTGGTGAGTAGGAGGTACCAACTCTTACGCGGAAGATCCGCTCACCAAGAAATCCCTCAATAAACTTTGGCATCCATCCACGAAGACCAAAGTTATTAAGCTGCTTTAAAATCCCATACCTCCATGTCGTGTCGTAGGCCAGTCCGCAAGCCAATTGTGAATGTTACCCGAGATACCGTGCGCCAGTAGTTTGCTAAGCAATCGTTGGTGGGGGACCTTATCAAATGCCTTTTGAAAATCCAGACAAATGATATTTACTGATCTGCTTTCATCGAACACCTCAAAAATATAGTGAAAAAAATCAAGTAAGTTAGTCAAACACGAACGTTTACTACGGAAGCCATGTTGCGAATTATTTATTATATTATTTTCTTCGAAGAATTTCACCATATTGTCGCAAATGATAGTCTCCATTAACTTACAAACAATCGATGTCAGGCTAATTGGTCGATAGTTTCCTGGATGAGACTTGTCCCCCTTTTTGAAAATTGGTGTGACATTTGCAAGTTTCCAATCCGACGGAACTTTTCCAGCTGTTAAAGATTTATTGAATATGATGGAGAGCGGTTTACAAATTTGATGTTTGATTTCTTTTAAGACCCTTGGGGTAAATTTATCTGGACCAGGAGCTTTGCTTACTTTAATCTTTTCAATAGTGCGTAAAATGTCACTTTCTACGATGAGCACGCCACTTATCATCTTTTCGGCCCTTCTAACCTCCGGCGGTTGAGGTGATAAACAATCTTCGTCGGTAAATACGGATGCGAAAAAGTTATTTAGGATTGTAGCCATTTCATTTTCATCGTTCGTGTGGTTACCATTTTCATTAGCAAGCGGTGCGTTACCACAAGTGAGTGACTTTTTATTATTTACATAGCTAAAAAATTCTTTAGGATTAGATTTTCTTGTTTCCGCTATATATCCTTCAAGATTTTTCTTGCTTCGTTTTATTAATTTCTTGGTCTCGCGGCGAATTCTGTTCAACTCTAGTTTGTCAGCCTCGCTCTGAGTTGATATGTATCTACTGTATACGCGTTTTTTAAGAGATAGGCTATTTTGAATTTCGTTATTCCACCATTTGGGTTTCTTCTTAGAAGCTGAACGTCTGTTACGATAAGGTACGCATATGCTTATGGCATTGTTCAATATTGTGGTGAAGGCCCCCCAAGATTTATCAATATCTGTTTCCGCTGTGATTTCAGTCCAGTCAGAATTATTTAGAATTAATCGGAGTCTTACGAAATTCGCTCTCTGATAATCAAGCACCTTTTCTTTACTAGGAGTTACTTTACTTTCTTTCATATTGATGCTGAATGTGATTGTTCGGTGATCGCTAGAACTAAAAATTGGACCAACATTTACTTCGTTAACTAGATCAGCTGTCGTTGAAAAGATAAGGTCAAGTATATTATTTTCCCGAGTCGGTTCTTGAACGTGTTGATGCAAATCACTTTCTAGTAAATATGTGTACAGGTCGAGCCCTGTATGACAGTTCAACGGTTCACCCCATCTTTTCACTTGCAAGTTAAAGTCCCCAACAATTACTGCCTCGCAACTGCTACTTGTTTCTAATAATAATTCACTTAATGCGTGGTCGATATCAAGAGTCTGCCTTGGCGGTCTGTAGATAAGTCCAATTACTATTTTACGAGATTTATTTTTAATTTCAATGAAGACCGTGTCTACATTGGTTATAATATCTGTTTTCACGGATACTGGATGGAGAGAGTTGTGGATATAAAAGATAACGCCTCCACCCTGTCTGTTCTCTCTTTCATGACTAAAGATGGTATAACCCGGTAATCTATATTCCGCAATGAAATCTCTATTTGAAGTATCTATCCAAGATTCTGTGACTCCGATGATGTGATAATGATTTGTAGCTTTGAGGGGGACGCGGGTGGAGCCCCCGGCACAGACTGTTCGGAGGCTGAGGACACGGGCGCCGGCAGGGCCGCACCGTGACCTTTGGCAGCAGCGGTCACCGGCTGAGGGTAAGCCGGGGCCACTGGTGCAGAGGTGGAGGCTGCTGCCGGCACCCGGGATTCTTCCAGCGATCCAGAAGCGGGCGCTGAAGAAGGCACTTTAGCAGGAGGTCTGTCCCCAAGGGAGTCCTCACTGCGAGTGCAATTCTTCTGATGGGGCTCAGTACCACAATCATCAGGCGTCTGGGGCGATGATACGGCCTTTTGAGGCAAAATTGAGGTTTTGAAAAGAACATACTTGGCAGTGGTAGAACGGCGATGGGCATGGACATTGAGGGCAGCGGCATATGTCATTCCGGGGGTGGCCATCTTTGTTAGGGCAAGTTGTTTAGCCTCAGCGAAGGGTACCCTTTCCTGATTGCGTATTTTGAGTAATTTCCTCTCAAAGAGGAAGCGCTCACAATCCTTTGATGAGGCAGGACGAGGTTCACCACAGTGGTAACAATGTACAGGTCAGTCGTCACCGTGGTTATCCATACCGACAGGTCTGGGTGACGTGACCATACGCTTGGCAATGAAAGCACCTTCTGGGGTTGAGGACATAGGGCTTCACATTCAAATTTAACCAGGCCAGCTTGACAGTTTTGGGCAGTACTAATCGGTTGAAAGTAATGAATAGGGTTGGTGTAGGTGTGAGAACTTCGTCTACTTTTCGTGGAACTCGTCGTACTGATGTCACATCGTAGTTTTTGAGTTCGTTCACCAACCTTTCTTCTGAGTAATGAAGAAGGTGCCGTGAAAAGACAACTCCCCGAGATTGTTTCATGGTGGCTTGAGCAGAGCAGGACACTGATGCATCCAGAACGGAGGTAAGGGAGCGGAGCTTTGAACTCTCTTCAGGTGACGAAACTTCAACCAACAAGCTACCGTCCCCTTGTGGCATAATCTTGGGCTCACGGCCACAAGTCTTGACCAGACAACGGTGCACTTCAAAAATATCCAGGTCATTTATCGAGTCTTGGGCAGACCCTCTAGGAGGTAGGGACTTTCCAGAGGCACCACCAGGAGCCGTGAAAGGCTCCAAGGTGGCGATGAGAGAGGACCGTGTGGGACTTTCCGGGGACGGGCGGACGTCAGGAAGAGAGGCAGGCTGGGGCAGTGTATCTATATCCATACACAGGGAGTTTCTTCTACTTCCCTACACCCCTACCCAACACGAAGCCCAACAAGAGGAGGCTGGATGTTGGGGCCAGACCGCACCCAACAGCCCCAGGGGTAATGGGGAAGTATACGCAGCCACTGCCAGGCGTTTAACGGCGGCCGCGTGACCGTTGCGATCGCCCACCCGGCAGTGACCGCTTGACCCTAGCCTTCGCATGGTCCTAGCCAGCGCATGACCAGCCGATTGATTCAGTGGGACCACTCTGAACCGCCCGTCTTACCCCAACCCTCCCACCAAAGGAGCGTGTTGCCCACCGAAGGGAACTACACCCCGCCCCGCGGTGGACTCAACTCCTAGATGAGAGGGCGCAGGGAGTATACGGGACGCCACGCACGGCAAACATGTGGGGAGACAATAGCCCTGCCCTAGGTGATAAAAGAGCGGGCGCAAGCAACATCACCAGTAGGCCTCCTCTGCTAGTGATGAGGGGGGAGCACTTAGTCCACGAGGGCAGCGGACATCGAGCCCTATCGAGGTAGACAAGCCACCACGGTGGGTGGTGCCGCCGACCTCGCTTCAAGCCCGTCACCACGACAAGGTGACTCCCCTTCGACGGGGTGAAGATCCGGATCTTTGTCCTTCTGCACAGGTATCGACAACGCCATATACTCGTGTTGAGCGAGTCCATAACACAGTGGGCCGGGTCAATCCGCCGTAAGACTTCCTGGCGAGACTCACCGTTGTTATAAACTAGGCTACCAAGATACGTGAAACTTTCTGAGATCTCAACGTCCTCGCCACACGCATGAACAGACTGTACTGTTTTATCTAGCAAGCCTCAAAACGCCTGTACCTAGGTGTTGACCCAGGAGACCTGAAGTCCCAAAGGCTTCGCCTCCATGTGCAGTGCCCGAGAGCCATCATCAAAACATCCAGCGACTCCGCCAGGATTACTGCATCATCGTCAAAAACAAGGTCAGTGACCCTGGTACTCCGCAATGACTCTGGTTCACATCTCTGCCCAGTACCCAGTCCATACAAGTGCTGAAAAGCGATGGGGCAAGGACACAGACCTGCCTCACTCCCGCATTCACAGACTAGAAGCTGGACAACCGCCCCCCCCCACACACACACACTCATTTCACAGCACTCTCTGTCCCAGAATACAGGCCAGTCAGTAAACCAATAGTTCTCGCAGGAATCCCACCAAAGTCGCAGAAGATCCCAGAGTGCCTCGCGATGCACTGAGTCAAATGCCTTCTTGAGATCGATGATGATAATTGGAGCGTTCATTTCTTGGCGCCGCAACTGCAGGGATATGTGGCGCCGAATATAAAACTGAATAACCTATACTAAAAAACTATAAAAGAAAACGGTAATTATTTAAAAGCATAATACAAACGAAGTCAATAAAAGGTCAATAAAACCTACAGGAGGTTGAAGATGCCAGCCTTCTGTAGGAAGCCATAAACGTCATGTCCCGGGGAGAGTGCTTTCTCCCCCAGCACCAGAGAGAGAGAGAGAAACTCCCATATCCACCCCGACACCGGGTGAGGTACCGCTCTAGCATGTCCCCCAGACTGGGGCACTCAACCAGCAAGTGTCGAGCAGTCAGGGGACCAAGCAGTCATCACAGTACGGATGAGGACATGTCCCAGGACATGAGGAGCCATGTGTATGTCGAGTATGACCCACCTTAAGGCGGGCCAGGACAGTCTCTCTCTTACGACTCCTAATATGGGAATACGACCAGGGACGCACAGCCCTGGTCGTGACCTTCACCATCTTTGTCGTGGCAAGAACAGCCTGCCAACTGCATTGCCACACCCTCAGGAGTGCAGACCGCACGGTGGGATATAAGTGCCTAAATGGAAGAGCGCATTGTGAGGGAGGACGAGAAGCTGCGGCCGGCGCCACCTCATCGGCTTCCTCGTTAACACGCACAGAGACGTGGGCAGGTACCCAACATATATTTATTTGATGGCCACACCTTTTGGCCAGAACCAGCCAGCTTAAAACTTCTAAAACTTTAGCGTCGATGCTCCTAAAATCTTCTATTGCGGACAAGGATGCCTGTGAGTCAGAGTAGACAGTAAAAATACCAACAGACAAAGTGAAGATAGTGCGAATTGATAAAAGAATGGCAGATAGTTCTGCGGTAAAAATTGAGGCTAAAGCAGGCAGAGTTCCGGAACCGGAAAAGTCCAAGTAAAGTACAGATATGGCGTGACTATAGTCCGTTTCATTCCATCTGTCCACACGTGAACGTGGATGTGACACCAGCGCATTGTTAGTTCGTGATTGCGGGAAGATGAACTTCATATTTTCAGTGATATATTTGAGTGTTTATGTTTACAAAAAACCTCAAGCCCTCTTATATGAACCGCAAACAGGCCGATTTGCATCGATAATCCACCATACAAGCACACGAAAGAACAACTTGTATATCAAATAGTAGCTATAGTCTGATCATACTCGATCGATTCATACCTAGCCTTTCAGATACCCATAGTTCATCTCACTTAGGTACATAAAATGACATCAGACCCTACAAGTGTGTATACATAAGGAATTTTGATTTGTTGCATGTAAATAACAACTAAAAGCCTAGAATCGCATTCAACAGTTATTATTTGCTATTTCATGTTATTTCGATTAATAATAGGTATGTACGAGCAGTAAATTATGAAGATACCCTTATTTGCACTTGCAGAGCCAGATGTCTTTTAAGGGGGGGTTGTAAATGGTCGGCTGAAAAAAAACTTTTTATAAAAATATATTTTTGTTTTATAAAATTCAGCAATTTTTCCTTTCTTTTGGTATATGAATGAATATGATGAAAAAATAATACAGTGGTATGCAACATGCATTGCAATGCAATGCAATGTCCTGCAATGACCTTCCGCGCGGCGCCACTGGGTTGCAATCCATGTTTTCACCCATTTTTAATTTTAGGATTTTTTTTCATGGTCTGTCATGATACTCTTAGGTTCTCTTACACCACTAGTCAAGAAAATGGGAAGTTTAACACTCAGTAATATATTTTTGTATTTATCCGTGAAAAATCGATTTAAATAATGTTTTTTTCATAAATCCAACAAAACATTGTATGTATCCGCCTCAGATGTCTTTGGATTATATTTCATTGATTTTACACAGTAGAAGACTGGTTTTTACTTTGAAATATGGTCAAATTCGAGTACATGGATTTGTGACCCCGTAGCCTGTGTACACATCCAATGAAAGTAAGTTAAGGAAACCATGTGTGCTTTTTTCTTCATATCCTGATGTATTTATCCTGTGGATTTCAAGTCCCTAGGTGGAATACGTAAAATACAAAAAAATATTTCATCTTCATCGCTTGATATCTCAAAACCATGATTTTGCACTTTGAAAAATATCTCCTTCGTTGTATTTCTTGTTATACACAAATTTCTTACTGCAGCTTATGAAAGTATGTGTAAGGAATAGGGTTTGCTATCGAAATCATTGCTTGAAGTTGATTTTGATTTGTGTAAAATATTTGTCAATATTTTTTTTATTTCATCGAACCTAAAAAATATTGTTAGCTATTGTATAAACGATATATTGTATATATTGTTAAATATTGTATAAACGATAGCAAACATTAATCTCCCAGCCTTCCTGATTAAAATGCTTTTCGAAAGAAAAGAATCGGCCTGTAAATAAGGGAGGAGAAACACTTAGAACATAAGGAATTTAACATGGGATTTGAGATTTTACAACCCCCCTTAATATACAGGAAATGAGCTATCAATCCATGAATTTAAAAAAAAAACATAGATCGTTCGAGCATGATGTGACTAGGTTATTTGATATAAGCTTGTCTTTTCATGTGCTTGTGTGGTAGATTATCGATGCAAACGACCGAGTTGTTTTTTGAGTACATAAACATTCAAATATATTATTGAAAAATAAGCTTGAATGTCTATCACAATAGTTGAATTTCAGGCATTCACGAACTAGAAATGCGCAGGTGCCACATCTATCAAAATTCCCGCTTTGTTGGCGGACAGATGAAATGAAACAGACTATAGCTGTGTGAGACAGGAAGAACTGTCGAGCAGTTCCCGCCGAGATGCGCTTTGTTAAAGTTGAAGTACCGACAGAAATGTGTATTTGGAAACTCCCATGGTGTGATGGTGGGTATCTGATAGACTGCTATAGGGAAGTATGGTAGTGAGAGGTCCCCAATGACATTCCGGACACGGAAACCAAAGGGGCGAGGTTGGAGAGGTTTGTTTCCGTACATTATATCTACATTGGTGTCTAAGGCAGGTGTAGGCAGGGTTGTTAGGTTGGCGTTGTAGTCTGTACCAGTACTTAATTAGAAGTCCGTCTCTATGCCCGTCTAAGGGTGGCACCCCAGCGTCAACTAAAAGACTTGATATGGGGGATGATCTAAAGGCACCTACTGACACTTGAACTGCAGCGTGGTGGACTGCATCAAGTGTGCGGAGACGGGCGGTTGTTGCCGATGTGTATACTTCGCAGCCGTAGGACAGTCTCGACCCAGTGAGTGCCTGGTAAATGCTTAAGCGTATTGTGCATCTACTGTTGATCTCACCTTCCGAAACCCTGACTGGTAAAGAGACAGGTGGCCATTGCTCTCTAGATGGTGTACTAGGCGAAAATTTTCCATCTTCTCCAGGAATTTCCTTAGGTAGGATGTTTGAGCAATGGGTCGGTAGTGTATTGTGAACCATCCTTCCGGATGGGAAGTACAATGGCTTTGTGCCACCACTTGGTATGATGCCAGTCTGCCAGACTTTGTTGTATATTTGCAACAGAAGGGTCATGGTGTTAGGGCTAATGTGTCGGAGCATGGCATATGAGATATTATCAGGACCCGGCGAGGTGTCGTTGCAGCGGGAATGAGCTGATTGCAGTTCGCGCATGGAAAAGGGAGCGTTGTATATTTCTGAGTTGAGAGATGAGAAGTGTAGCTGGCGTCTCTCCTGAAGTGCCGGCGTACTTCGGGAGGTCTTGAGTCCCGTTCAGACACAACAGCAAATGCTCTGGCTATGACGTTGGCGACTTCAGCGCTCCCTGATATTATTTTATTGTTGATTTTAAATGCAGGTGGTGGGGTCAATGAAAACTTTCCTGCTACTTTGTGTACCCACTTCCACACCCGTGTCATCTGCGTCTGTGAATTAAGTGAGGATACATAACTGGCAAATAAGGATCGTCGTGCTTCTTTCAGTGTCCGGCGTGCTTGTGCTCGTGCTTTCTTGTAGGCGATATGGTTGAACTCTGTCCTCTGCCATTTTTAACGGTTGAAGGCCCGGCGACGGCAAGCCACAGCTTGTTTGCACTCGTCAGTCCACCATGGCACAGGACGACGTGGTGTATTTCCCGTTGTCTGTGGGATTGTAAATACTCCCGCTCGGTAAATATGTGCCGTAAAAAAGTTAACTCCCGCCTCGGTTGTCTCAAAGTCAGCGATTATCATCTCCGTGTGACTCATGGTTCCAAAAAGCTCCCAGTCTGCCCGATCTAATTTCCAACGCGGTAGTCGAGGTGACGGTTGAAAGGTGGAATGGGAGATGTAGATGGGGTAGTGGTCGCTGCCATGTAGATCCTCTGATATTTCCCACTTGAAGTCCAGATAAGCATTGGGGAACTGAGTGAGAGGTCAATAATTAACTGAGTGTCAGTTTGCATGTGGTAGTGTGATTGATGACCGGTGTTCAATATGCATAGATCAAGGTCTTCAATTACAGATGCGATAATGGCTCCTCTTGGATTGTTGATGTTATCCTCCCATAGTGTATGTCGGCTGTTAAAATTCCCAACTATTAGGAAATGTGAGGGCAACTGGCGTACCAGTGCCAGAAGGTCTTGCCGATTGATTGGTGTACTGGGTGGGAGATACAAAAACTCAGAGTGTAGGTGCGAGTTATATGAATTTGAGCAGCAGCGGCCTGCAATGGAGTGTTAGGGAAGAGCGGAGTATGTGCCACGTTATTGGAAATAAGGAGACAAGTACCTCTTGAAGGGGCTTGTGTGGGGTCTGCTGGTGAGTATATGACACTGTAATTGCGTGGGGGAGGGGGAGCGTATGCTCCTAACAGTGTTTCTTGGAGACAGAGACACTGTGGCTGGGAGTCTTTTATTAGGAGCTGGAGTTCTTCCCAGCTTCCTCGCAACCCACGGCAGTTCCACTAAATGATCTTGATTTTTGTTGTTGTTGTTGCAGGGATCCTCCGGAGAGGGACGTCCCTGTTTTAAGGATGGTCTCTCGCTGGAGGGTTGACCCCAGCACTAATGTTTTTCTTTTCGGTGCGTCTTGCCGGGGAAGGTCTAGCTTTCCCCGGCCTACTACTCCTGCCGGTGGCTTTCTCACCCTGTCCCCCAAACCTTCCGCCACCCCTACGAGGCGGCAAGGGAAGGAGACACGGGTGGAGCCTCCGGCACAGACTGTGCGGAGGCTGAGGACACGGGCGCCGGCAGAGCTGCACCGTGATACAGGGCAGCAGCGGCCAGTGGCTGAGGGCAGCCGGAACCACTGTTTTTTTTTCTCTTTTTTTTCTTTTTTTTTTACGTCTTGGCCTATTGCGCCGGTAGGCTTCTTCCCGGTGGATCCTGATGGTCGGTCCAAGGCTTCTTCCCGGTGGGTCCTGATGGTCGGCCCAGCCCGTTCTGGCGCAGGCGAGTGTTTATAGTGGCGCCGTCTTGCATTGGCTCATGCTGCCCTCCCGGAGCTCATCTTTAATCCTAGAATCTAGAGTCCGGGTTGTTAGGTGGTCTTCTGGACAGCATGTGGGTAGTTTTAAGCCACTCGGCGGCGGCTTGGTGGCATCGGTCGGGGATTGAACTCGCGTCCTCCTGAACGCGGGGCCGTCTTGCTATCTGTTCAGCCACCAGGGATAGCGGTCACAGCCGGCACCCGGAATTCTTCCAGCAATCCAGAGGCGGGAGCTGGTTTACGTGAACTATTCCGTGGACATTTTAGTCGCACGGACTTGTCTTGGGCAGACCCTCTAGGGGGTAGGGACTTGCCAGAGACACCACCAGGAACCGTGAAAGGCTCCAAGGTGGCGATGAGAGAGGACCGTGCGGAAGTATCCGGGTACGGGCGGACGTCAGGAAAAGAGGCAGGTATATTTACCTTTCATTTCCCTACACCCCCACCTAATACGGAGCCCAACAAGGGGAGGCTGCATGTCGGGGCCAGACTGCACCCAACGGCCCCAGGGGTAATGGGGAAGTATACGCAGCCACTGCCAGGTGTTTAACGGCGGCCGCGGGACCGTTGCAATCGCCCACCCGATAGTGACCGCTTGACCCTAGCCAACATATGACCAGCCGATTGATTCAGCGGGGCCTCACTGAACCGCCCGTTTTACCCCAACCCTCCCACCAAAGGAGCGTGTTGCCCACAGAGGGTAACTACACCCAGCCCCGCGGTGGACTCAACTCCCAGATGAGAGGGCACGGGGAGTATACGGGACGCCACGCACGACAAACACGTGGGGAGACAATAGCCCTGCCCTAGGTGGTAAAAGAGCGGGTGCAGGCAACATCACCAGTAGGCCTCCTCTACTAGTGATGAGGGGGGAGCACTTGGTCCACGAGGTCATCAGGCATCGATCCCTATCGAGGTAGTCAAGCTACCACGGTAGGTGGTGCAGCCGACCTCTCTTCAAGCCCCGTCACCACGACAAGGTGACTCCCCTTCGACGGGGTCTTGAGATCGACATAGGCTACAAGCATCCCCTGTCGAAACTCACGTCGACGCTCCACCTGTACGCGAAGCGCTAGGATACGGTCAGTTGTTGATTTACCAGGCGTGAACCCAGACTGTTCAGGTCTTTGCATCTTCAGCAGCTGGCTGCGAATTCGCATCAGCAATAGATGGGCAAGCACCTTGCCTGGCACACTGAGCAGTTTCATACCACGGTAGTTGTGGCAATCTTGTCGGTCCCCTTTCCCTTTCCAGATAGGGACGACCAACCCCCTCTTCCAGTCAGGAGGAATGGTATCGGACTGCCATACGCCAGTCATGACCGCATGCAACCCACGGATAATGGCCTCACCTCCAGCTCTGAGCAGCTCCGCACTGAAATTACAGGTGCCAGGTGCCTTTCCACCCCTCAACTTTGCCACAGCCTCTCTGGCCTCAGCCAGAGAGGGTTGGCTTTCGTCGATGGGTGGATCAGCATCCGCCACTTGCAACCCAGCAACTGGAAGCTGCCCACGTGGAGGGTCCGCCATGTACAGCTGCTAAAAGTGCTCAGTCCAGCGAACCCTCTGCCCATACATGTCCGATACGAGGCAGCCATCAGCTGTTCGGATAGCGCTCACCTAAGAGGGAGACTTGGAGCGGAGCTTCTTCAGGGATCGGTAAGCAGGTCGGAGGTCATTCGCTTTTAAATGGCCCTCGACTTCCTCAGCGAGACCCCTGACATACCTCTCCTTGTCTCTCCTCAGGAGAGCTCTAGTCCTACGTGACAGAGCCCTGTATTGGTCCCGGTTCCCAGCAAGTCTGGCAGCGCGACTCTCTTCGATAATCTCCAGCGTCTCCACCGAGGGAAAGCCACTCCTAGATCTCGGGTGCTCTCCAATGCACTCCTTGGCTGCTTGCAAAGTCTTATGTTTGAAGGTATCCCACAGTTCTACAGGGTCCTCCAGGGTGCCGAGCACATCGATCCGATTTGAGACTGTCACTTCATACTCCTGAGCACATGCCAGGTCCTTCAGCCTCTCGAGATGGAACACAGTATTGTTGCATCTCGAGATTCTTCTTGACCTGATATGAAGCTTGAGTGTTGCAACAACAAGCCTATGATCAGTTCCAAAGAACTCAGCACTTCGGAAAACCCTGCAGTTCTGGAAGATCCTCCAACGAATACTTACAAGGATGTGGACAATTTCCTTAGCTACCCCTCTGGCATTACTATACCAAGTCCAGCGGGCGCAGCTCTGGTCTCTAGCACCAAGAACCCGCAATTCTCAACCTCCTGGATTCTTTAATATTCAGAAGGAGAAAGCTGTTGATGTTTCCGGCACCAGAACCATGGGGACCAACACATAGCTCGTGGCCAACCTTGTCAATGCCAGTATAGTCCGCTTCATTCCGTTTGTCCACTCGCGAACGTAGATGTGGCACCTGCGCATTGTTAGTTCGTGATTGCGTGAAGATCAACTTTATATTTTCAGTGATATATTTGAATGTTTGTGTATACAAAAAACCTTCAAGTCTTTTTATATGAACCGCAAACATGCCAATTTGCATCGATAATCTACCATATAAGCACAAGAAAACAATTGGTATATCAAACAGTATAGTCTGATCATACTCGAACGATTCACAGCATTTCAGATACCCATTTTTCATCTCATTCAGGTACAAAAAATGATATCCGACTCTGCAAGTGTAAATGCATAAGGAATTTTGATGTGTTGCTCTTTAAGCAGCATGGGTAGCCTAATATTCGAAATAGCCTAGCATCGCATTCAAGTTAGCCTATTTTTACTATTTCATGTTATTTCGATTATCAATCATTATTTACATACAGTAAATTATTAAGATAGCCTTTATATGCACTTGCAGAGTCAAGATGTCTTTTGATATACCTGAAATGAGCTATTAATCAATGAATTTGAAAAAAAAAACAGGCCTAGATCGTTCGAGCATGATGTGACTATGTTATTTGATACAAGCTTGTCTTTTCGTGTGCTTGTATGTTAGATTATATCGATGCAAATGAATGAGTTGTTGTTTTTAATACATAAACATTAAAATATATTATTGAAAAATAAGCTTGAATGTCTATCACAACAGTTAAAGTGACTGCATAGCACCGAGATACCGAAAATGGTTCACGAAGTCGATTTCTAGAGTCTGGCATGTAGAGGTACCTGCAAGCATCAGCCTTTACATGGCGCGTATTTAAATGCCCCGCGAGGGATTTAAATATAGATCAGCTGAATGGGACTGTTGCCATATGTAGTGCAGATTTTGGTTTAATTTTTTTCATAATTTTTCTTGCTCTATCCAAAAGCAGACTCATTCTGGTTAATATACGATATGTTGGGCGTGTGTGTGGCAGAAAGGGTCATAACCAGGAAGAGCGCGTCACGGCATCAGTCCAGTCGGTCCAGTCAAAAAAAAAAAAAAAATAATAATAATAATAATAATAATAAATAAATAAATAAATAAATAAATAAAACGCACGTATCAAACCACCCTTTGGTTCGTGTAGAAGAGTGTGAACCTCCTAGGACAAAGTATGAAGCTCTATCTTAATTTGCATACAGTTTATTATATGATACTTGAATTTAAAATGCTGCATCGTTTTTCATTATTAACCAATGTTTGATCCGTTCATTGTTTTGGACACTACAATAAAAGAGCTAAAACATTCTTATGTAAACCTTTCTGTGAAGAGGATTGTTATAGGAGTAAATCTTAGCCAAAATGTGAGCGCCGTTTTCTCGAAATTACTTTTTTGACTGGTTTTGATGCTTCTTTGAGTAATAACATTTCCTATTTTTAACCAATTAGAAATATGTTAAGTTTATTTTGCAGAGTATGATATGCAGAAGATTTAGTTCTGTCAAATTAATTATAATTTAAAAAAAAAGTTTACCCGAAATTAAAATGTTTTTTTTATTATTGTTTTATCTTAAAACGTTAAACTTTACCCAGACTGTTTGGTAGATATGGAGGTCTTTTTTTTTAAATGAGCTTTTGAAATATAAAATACAAGTAAAATTCGAGGAGTAATTAAAACTTTATCATTTTTTTTATTAAAAATAAAAAAAAAATATATATATAATGGCTTGATTTTTTGTCTGAAGCCTTTTTATGATAGCCTCAACTTTATATTATAGGGTCATGAAAATTGAACCATTCCTTTTATGTACTGACCCAATCCTATGCAGTTACCTTAATTTTCATTGTCCGAGAGGCCCCGGACGTTCCAGGAGCCCACACGCAGAGCCCTTCGAAGGTTAACCCCGGGCCTGGTTCTGCGGGCGGGCGCAGCCTCTGCACCACCCCGGCCACTCCAAAAACAAAAAGAGGGGCTAGGGGGCTAAGGTTCTAGTAATAAGGCTTGTGTGGGCTGGTAAGGAAACGTAGTAATGTGTTTAAGTTATATAAATTAAAATTAAAATAAGTTCTAGGCCAGAACTGGTTTACCAATGGTGGTGGATGAGTGAAACAGTCTTGGCAGGCATGTTGTAAGACTTAATACGATAGAAACACCCACGAAAAGGTTAGATAAGTTCATGGATAATGAGGTTAAGTGGGATTAGGTTTACAGCAGCTGCCTTGGACATGCCTGCCGACCTCTTGCAGACTCTTTATGTTCTTATTTTCTGATGATCTAATGTAATCAAATGTTTTGGGGAAACAAACAGTGGCATCGAAAAGAAGCAAGGGAACCGAAAAAGAATGAGAAGGGAGGGAAAGGAATGAGAATACCAAAAGGATAAGAATAGATAAGGAAATATTTGAGGAAAGGGCATGCAGGGTAAAGAGAGACAGAGAAAGTGCAGGGAATCAAACGCTATTATATAAAAAAATAGAAAGGGAAGATTAGGCATGGAAAAGGTGAGGCTGAAAAGGAAAGGAAAGGGGAGAGAAAGAAGAAAAGTGAAGGAAAATAAATGGAAAGAGGGAAAAGCACATGAGTAAGGAAGAAAATAAAGAGGAGAACTTAAGAGAATATGAAGGTGGGGGAGAGAAAGGGAGGGAGAGATGTAAGAGGGATGGAGAGGGAGGTTAAAGAGAGGGGAAGTGTAGAGAAAAGGGAAGGGAAGAAAAGGAAAGGGAGGAAAGAAGGAGGTGGGATTTCTAACAAGCACAGTAACTTTAAGGATAGAGCCAGCGAGCATCGAAGGAGGAGGAGGAGGAGGAGGAGGAGGGTAAAAAAGTAAGGTGAAGGACACGAAGAGGAGGAACGGGGGGAAAATAAATGAAAAGAAGAACAGAGGATGGAAGGTAAATAGTTGGAAGGAGAAGGAGGGGAAGGAGATGGAGGTGGAGGAGGAGGGCATAGGAGAAGGAGGAAGAGGAGGAGGAGGAGGAGGGGGAGGGCATAGGAGAAGGAGGAAGAGGAGGAGGAGGAGGAGGGCATAGGAGAAGGAGGAAGAGGAGGAAGAGGAGGAGGAGGAGGAAGGCATAGGAGGAGGAAGAAGAGGAGGAGGAGGAGGAAGGGAAGAAGGAGGAGAAGAAGGAGGAGGAAGAGGAGGAGGAGAAAGGAAAGAAGAAGAAGGAGGAGGTGCAGGGGGAGGAGGCAGGGGTTCCAAGCATCCGCAGGAAATACCAAAGGTTAGGGGTATCATCATAATTACGCCATGAACCACTCCGTCACCCCTTCCTGTTAGATGTGGAGGATATGAAGAGAGAAGGGAGGGGGAGGGGAAAGAACGAGAAGGGAGAGGACAGGAAAAGAAGAAATGGAGGAAAAGGGAAAAAAGAAAATGAAAAGAATCAGGAGAAAAATAAAAAAAGAGAGATTAGGAGAGACAAGGGATGGAAATCAACGTTAAAGCTGTTTTACAATAGATTAAGAAGAGAGGAATGAAGGAAGGGCACGAGAGGAAAGCAAGGGATAAGGGAAAGGCATTATGGGGGAGGAAGCTAAGAGGGATAAGAGGAAAGTCAGGGAAGGGGAGTAATGGTGGCATGGGAGCGAAGGTGAGGAGGGAGAAGGATTAGAGAAAGCCATGCACACAGCCACGGCGGTGTGGAGAAAGAACTGAAGTGAAGAGGGAGAATAAAAACGGAGAATGCGAAAATGGAAATAACGTTAAGGAGGACGACAAGGAGGAGGGGACAAACGAGGAAGAAGCGGAGGGGGGAGGGAAAGGAGGGAGAGATACTAAGAGGAAAGAAGAATATAAAGGAATGTGAGGAGGACTAGGAGGAGGAGGAGGAGGAGGGGTCACAGACGACAGGACTCATTTTAGAGGTGAAGGACGAGAGAGAGAGAGAGAGAGAGAGAGGTACTACTAAGGATTTCAGAGGCTGTGCGGCCTCGTTTTTTGGGAATAATATCGTAACGAACAATCGTATCGGTACGAGATTTTGCGACAGTGTATTTCACACACTGCCTTAATTTTTAAGGGTATCGCCAACCGCCACAAGTAGAGAATAAAGGCACTTGTCCCTATACCAAGAGGGTAAAGTCATCAGTGTCAGGCAAAGATACGAACACAACTACCAGAGGCTCCGCCCACCTTGTTCCTCTTCCTTCCATCTCCCGCCTCCTCCCTTCTCCCTCAATATCTCTCTCTCTTTCTCTCTCTCATGTAGCTTCGTAACTATAATGAATGAAAGGCATGCATTAATTGTAGTGGCGTTATATACTCTTTCTAATACTGATAGGCATCCTTTAAATAAAGTTGAGAGTAGGGTAACGTGTTACTTACATAGCCTAATTACCTCCGTAACTATTGGTAGCGTAGTGGTTTGGTGGTTTATGGTGTACGTTTTCGTAGGGCTATTGTATAGCATGTACCTACTGATAAAAGTAATGGTGCTCTTATCGCCAAATTATAGTGGTGCTATTAATTTTATTGTCAGGGAAGAGCTGAAAGTATGGTAACGGGAAGAATTGCGAAGGTATAACAACAAAAAACAAACGAGAGAGAAACAAATACAAGCGAGCAATCGTTCTACCATCAATCATGGTAGTCATCATTTACCACCTCACCCTACTCTCACATGTCATTACGTCCACGGCCCAGATGTGTATCACTATGCTCAAAATTAAAGTCCCAGTATCACATCAAGCATGCCTTAATTGAAAAAAAAAAAATCATTCTCGAGTATGTATGTATCTTCCAGAGAGAGAGAGAGAGAGAGAGATTGAGGGAGAAGGGAGGAGGCGGGAGATGGAGGGAAGAGGAACAAGGTGGGCGGAGCCTCTGGTAGTTGTGTTCGTATCTTTGCCTGACACTGATGACTTTACCCTCTTGGTATAGGGACAAGTGCCTTTATTCTCTACTTGTGGCGGTTGGCGATACCCTTAAAAATTAAGGCAGTGTGTGAAATACACTGTCGCAAAATCTCGTACCGATACGATTGTTCGTTACGATATTATTCCCAAAAAACGAGGCCGCACAGCCTCTGAAATCCTTTTAGTAGGTATTGTTTTACCGTAGATGTAGCGGTTACTATTGTGGCTGTAAGTATTGTTATTGCAGCTGTATAAATTTTGCAATGAATTTCGTCACTGACAATTATAACAATAACATATAATAATAAAAATAATGATAATAATAATAATAATAATAATAATAATAATAATAACAAAAACAACAACAATATGCATCTTGCTTCCTCATATCCTCCCCTCCTTCCCTGCCGTCACCGCCCGTCCCGTCCCCTTCTCATGCCCTTTCCCCGGCAGAGGCAGCGGAGGGAGTCTGGCGGCGTGGGGCCCTGCTTCAAATATTTACACCTGATCGTAGTGTTTGACATTTTGTAAAAGTCACTCGTGCGTGCTTTGGTGATGCTTCTCTTGACTCTGCTTCCACTACCATCAGGGGGCTACGTGGTGCAGTTGTTAGCACACTCGGCTCACAACTGAGAGAGCCAGGGTTCGATTCCCGGGCGGAGTGGAAAAATTTGGGGGGCTTTTCCGATACCCTACGCCCCTGTCCACCCAGCAGTGAATGGTTACCAGGTATTAATCGGGGGTTGTGTCCCGTCTCCTGGGATCTGTTTCCTTCTCGTATAATTCCTTCTCCTTCTGTCTCTCTCCGGCATATGACCACAGATGTTGCGTCGACTAAACGGAACTTTCCAACTTTTCCACTACCATCACGATCACCACTACCCCCACCATCGCCACCACCTTTACTACCAACATCACTAACACGACAAAAAACACGAACCACCATCATTACCACCACAACGAGCATTACTACTAACACCCCAAGCACCATAACTCACCATCATCACCAGGACCACGACCATCACCACCAGCTCCAGAAATATCATAAGCACAAGCATCATCGCCTGCTTTAAACATCAACACCAGTAACAATAAGAAACCGGAACTTCAACAACAACAACAACGACGACGACGACGACAACAATAACAACACAACAGGAAGAGCATCAACTACAGCAGCAAAGGAGCAACAGTAGCAGTAATAACAAGCTCGCTCTCTCTCTATGATGTCAGTGTCTTCCCTCCCGCTCCAGAAAATGTTTTAATTTAATTTTTCCACCTGGTCTCATGTCTGCCCCAAATTGTACATTTTTTTGTGTTCCACTAATATTTCGATTGTTGAAGTCCATTTATTTTCATATAATTATTAGTATAGTTTCAACCTTTTGACTGATCTGTAATCTGTAATGATCGCTTGCCGTCTTTCCATGTTATAACCAGCAGTTTTCTCTTAATTCTTCTTTTGAAGGCTTTTAATCCCTCTCTCTCCCTCTCAATATTTTGTGAGCTCCAAGTTTCTGAACCGTATATTTAGGTTGGCAGGATACATTGATTGTACACTTTCTCCTCACGAAGAGTGGCAAGCTGCTTTACTGAGATTACTATGTTTACATAAAGCGTTCCCATTCATTTCAATATTTTTTTTTTAGACTGGACTTGCACTAGTTGCTTGTCCTCGGTGTGTGTAATCATCTACTCGTCAAATGTTTCACTGTCGATCATTACTTGTTTTCCTGCCACTGGTTTATCAAGCACTACATTAATGTTCTTCATATTCATCTCAAGGCCTACTTTCAATAATTTTATCTGTGGTTCCTTATCCTTCTACACAAGGATATTTTCCTCAGACTGAATTAGTAGCCTTATATACTCATAAGAATTTAAGGTCGTAAAATTAATCATCATTTATCTTCATTCCAATGTTACGTCACTCTACATTCTTTTGTACTTCTGTGTAAGCCGTGAACAATTTTGGAGATAATTTATCACCTTGCCCGTTGCATTTCACAATTGGAGTTGTCACGCTTTTTCATGGGGTTTAATGGCTGCCGTGCTACTTTCTATCTATACATTCTAACAAATTTATGTATGGTTCACCAGCGCCCTACCTAATGACTGCCTGCATGAACGATAAAATTTAAAGTGAGTCAAATGTTTTCTCATTATCTATGAAAGCCATGCATGTGGCTCTATTGTGCTCGGCAGATATTTCTTAAACTTGGAAATTATTCATGTTACTCGTTTGTTGATACTAAATTACCTTCGATGAAAGGCTCTCGTCTCATTATGTCCTCTCTTTAGAAGCGTCGCCTCCGAGGCAGACTGATCGAATGTTTTTAAAATAGTTAATGGCTTCACGGGTGTGGACAAATTAAAATTGTTTATGATCGCTGACACGTTTCGAACGAGAAACAGTTGCACAAAACCCAAGTTTCACACTGCACTATTTTTTTCTTTCACCAACGTTGTATAATTAAAATTAAATAAGCTCCCACCTTCAGTGGTACAGTGCAACATAACTTATTAATTAAAAAAAAAAAAAACTTGATCGCCACTTCCTTCGCTCTAATACTCGCTAAAGTAGAAATACAAAATCTTGGTGGCTTTCATAGGATGTAATATCACTTTGGTTTAGTACAAACCATTTAGTCTGGATCATAGATATCTATGTAAATATTCGTAAATTCTCTCTCTCTCTCTCTCTCTCTCTCTCTCTCTCTCTCTCTCTCTCTCCAAGGTAATCCTTCCGATGCGATGTGCTAGCCAGCTGGTCGGTTTATCATTTCTACTTGCGTTTTTTCTGTGTACATCAATTGTGTAGTACCAAAATAATCTCTCCTCACTCTACGATCTCCGTTGCTCGCCATCACTACCGCGCCACCTATACCGCCACCTTCAAAGGGTCACGGGGAGGGGTCAGGGAGAGGAAGGTGAGGGGAAGAGGGTGGGAGGGAAGGGGCACGTCTAGGTGACCTCGCTGTTACCGCCCCACATTTATTTTAAAGGAAAAGTATCATAACATTCACAGAAAACGGAAGTCTTTGGCGGACCGTGCTGTGAGAGGGTGACCATACTGGGACCGACTGAAAACGGAAACGAGGAGGAGGACGAGGAAAAGGAGGACAAGACAAGAAAATATGAATAAAATGTAGCTTTCTCTGTCTGTTTATTTATTTGTCTATCTGTCTATCTGTCTGTTTGTCTGCCTGTCTCTCTCTCTCTCTCTCTCTCTCTCTCTCTCTCTCTCTCTCTCTCTCTCTCTCTAGGTGATCGCCCACTTCTAAACAGATGAATGGAAAAATACCATGGAGAGAGAGAGAGAGAGAGAGAGAGAGAGAGAGAGAGAGAGAGAGAGGATGAAACCCGATAAATTTTTCTCTTCTGTGATACGCTTCTCCCCCCCCTCTCTCTCTCTCTCTCTCTCTCTCTCTCTCTCTCTCTCTCTCTCTCTCTCTCTCTCTCTCTCTCTCTCTCGCGGTACGAAAACATTCCTCACTCAACCGATTTATTGACAATAGTTCAATGGTTCAATGCAGCAGTGAGAGAGAGAGAGAGAGAGAGAATTCACACACACACACACAGAGAGAGAGAGAATTCACACGCACACACACACACACACACACACAGAAGAGAGAGAGAGAGAGAGAGAGAGACACACACACACACACACACACACACACACACACACACACAGAAGAGAGAGAGAGAGAGAGAGAATTACATAGATTTTACATAGATACCAGACCACACAGGCCCCAAGGCCCAAACTAGGTGGTCTGTCCTAAACCTAAGTGACAGTTGTTATATGCCACCATGACGTTGAAACTGACCTAGTGAACATTTAAATGGAGGAGATAGCGGTCAAGATTATTCTTAAACGATGCAATCGAGTTACAATGCACCACTGATGGTGGTAATCTGTTCCAATCTCGAACGACAGCATTAGTGAAGAAGAATTTTGTGCAATCTGAATGAACTTGTCTACATTTGAGTTTAGCGCCATTATTTCTCGTTTGCATCGAATCATCCATCACAAACAGCTTGGTCGGATCCACGTTGGTAAAACCGTTAAGTATTTTAAAGCACATGGGGAGGCGGTGGCTGAATGGATTGCGTGACGGCCCCGCGTTCAGGAGCTCCAGGAGGGATGCGGGATCGAATCCTGGCCGCCGCACAGCTGAGGTTTTTCAGTCACCGCCGAGTGGCTTAAGACTACCCACAATCTGGCCTGAAGACCATCCATCAACCTGGGCTCTAGATAACCTCTCCGAAAAGAGGCTCAAAAATGAGTTCCGGGGACAGCATGAGCCAACGCAAGATGGCGCCACTATAAACACTCGCCTGCGCCAGAACGGGCTGGGCCGACCATCAGGCCCCACCGTGAAAAAGCCTTGGGCCGACCATCAGACCCCACCGGGAAGAAGCCTTGGGCCGACCATCAGGCCCCACCGGGAAAACTTGGGAAAGCTTGGCCGACCATCCGGCCCCACCGGGAAGAACCTTGGGCCGACCATCAGGCCCCACCGAGGATAAGCCTACCGGCGCAATAGGCCGCGACGTAAAAAAAAAAAACGATCGGTTTTCCTCTGAGGCGGCGTTTTTCATGAGAAAACAGGTTTAGATGTGACACAGAGAGATTGATTGATTGATTTAAATTAGGCGCCGCAACAGCCAGGGTCATATGGCGCCGCATTCAATGAGTTAAAAACTAAAAAAGGAAGAAAAAACTAAACTAAAAGGGCTAAAAAAGGAACCTAAAAAAGTAAACTAAGAGCAAAGCCAAACAAAACGAGACGAAACAAATCACACAGAAAACGGTCATAACTTATGGAGAAGGCCAGCCTTCTCCATAAAGAGAAGTACCTCATGTCCCGGGGAAAGGCATCTCCCTCCCAGCATCAGCGAGAGACGGAATGATCCGTCTTCTCCCCGACACTGCGACAGGTATCGCACTCGCAGGTCCCCCAAACTGGGGCACTCGACCAGCAAGTGCCGCACGGTCAGGGGAACCAAGCAGTCATCACAATAAGGCTGCACTCCCCGGGACATGAGGTAACCATGTGTTAGACGCGTATGACCCGTCCGAAGACGGGTCAAGGCTGTCTGCGAGCGACGGTCACGGACACTTTCGCATGACCAAGGACGAGACACAGTCCTGGTAATCTCTCCCATTTTGGAAGTCGCACCCCGAGCATTCCACCTCTCCTGCCAACTGGCAAGAATTGCCTTGCGAATCTCTGGAAACATATCTGTACATGGGACAGCACTAGGAGGGGCAGCTCTAGCTGCTGCCTCCCTTGCAAGTCCATCAGCTCGTTCGTTCCCGTGTACGCCAACGTGTCCTGGAACCCAACAAAACCCAACGCGATATCCCCTATTGCTGAGCAAATACAGCCACTCGAAAGCAGATAATACTAGGGGATTAACAGAGGGAGTAAAGGAGCCCAGCGCAGAAAGAGCGCTACGAGAATCACTAAAGATTATGAAAGAGTCCACAGGAAGCGTAAAAATAATCTGTAAAGAGAGAACTATTGCAGACAGCTCTGCAGTAAATACAGAAGCAACAGAAGAAAGACTACCTCCCCGACAGAAGAAGGGGAACACAACACCAAAGCCAACTCCAGCATCCAATTTAGAGCCATCAGTAAAGACAGGGATGGAGTCCGAGTGTTCAGTGAAATGCTCTAAAATAAGACTCGGGACGCATATGGCGGTAAATCCCTCTTACTATCTATAGTGGGAGAACACACGGATACACCGGGCAACTGACAGTATCCAACCCTAGGTACTCGATAAGGGCAGATAGGAATGGGAGGGAAAGACAACGGTGTCATGGCAGACGCTACCCGAAACCCAAAAGGTTTAGGGAGACTAGGTCGCTCATCATATGCAGGCGAACGGGAATCCCGCAAAATTGACACACAAGGAACTAATTCTGGAAGGTGTTGGACGCGGAACCAGCAACGGAATAGAGAGGACTGGCGTCTCAAATCCAGAGGCAGGACGCCAGCATCCACGAGGAGGCTAGGTATCGGTGAAGACCGGAATGCACCAGTAGCCAAGCGGACCCCGGCGTGATGTACTGAGTCCAACACGCGTAGGTGAGCCTCCTTGGCGGAGGAGTATACCTCGCAGCCATATTCCAACTTGGAAAGGATGAGTGTTCTGTGGAGGAGGAGTAGCGTGTCCCTGTCTGCACCCCAAGAGGTATGAGCTAAAACACGAAGGAGGGACAGGGCTTTCTGACAAGCCGCCTTAACGTAACGTAAATGAGGCACCCAGGTTAGGCGGCTATCAAATAAAAGACCGAGGTAACGAGTCGTCTCTACACAGGACAGTCGCCTATTACCAAGATATAAGTCAGGGTCCGGATGAACGCCTCGAAGACGACAGAAATGCATAGCTACTGTCTTTGAGGACGAAAATCGAAAGCCGCGCGTATTTGCCCAATTGGCGACTCTATTAATAGTCAATTGCAGTTTTCGTTCAATCAACGACATCCTTGCCGCAGAAAACGAAATGGATAAATCGTCTACATATAAGGAGCTATGAACTCCATCAGGCAGGACACCAACGACTCCATTAATAGCCACAGCAAATAGCGTAACACTGAGAATACTTCCCTGTGGTACACCATCCTCAAGTGGACAAACCTCGGAAAGAGTACTCCCCACTCTAACCCGTAAAAGACGATGAGATAAAAACTCCCGAATAAAAACAGGGAGACGGTCACGAAGACCAAACTCAAACAGGCTAAGTAAAATACCATGATACCAAGCGGTGTCATAGGCCTTCTCCAGATCAAAAAACACGGTCACCTGGTGGTGATTATTGGCAAACGCCTCACAAACTGAGGACTCCAAGGATAAAAGAGCATCCGAAGTGGACCGCACCTTTCGGAAACCATATTGCACCGGGGTCAATAAATTCCGGCTCTCCAAGTACCACATAAGCCTGACATTCACCATCTTCTCCATCACTTTACGAATGCAGGATGTTAAAGAAATAGGACGATAGTTAGTTGCTTGGAGATGATCTTTCCCAGGCTTCAGAATGGGGAGAATTACAGCCACATTCCACAGAGATGGAAAATCACCGGTACGCCAAATGAAATTGTAAAGATCCAATAAAAATATAAAACCACAGTCAGACATGTGGCGTAAGAAAGCATAAGGGATGTCGTCTGGACCTGGCTAGGAATCATGACACTGGGATAAAGCCGTCTTCAACTCGGAGAGAGAAAATGGGATGTTATAAGATTCCCCTCCGGTGGAAGCGAAGTTAACGCCGAGTGATTCCAAATCCCGGCGATGACGAGCCCCTGGTGCAGTAGGATCTTTCCTAGAGACACTGGCAAAGTGCTTGGCGAATAGGTCAGCAACAGTCTTAGGGTCCGCCACCGTTTCCCCTGTATGCGATAACACTGGAGGGGGAGGGGGGGAAAACTTCCCAGGGATCTTACGAACTCTGTTAAAGACTTCTGTGAGTGTAGTTCTGGTAGTGATGGAAGAGAGATAAGCCTTCCAAGAAATTCGTTGAGCCTCCTTGAAAGTGCGTCGTGCTCGAGCACGCGCTCGCCGAAAAGCATCCAAACACTGGGGGTCCCCACGGTGACGACGAAGTCGAGAGAATGCAGCACGCTTCTCTTGCACAGCAGTAGTGCAAGCGGCGTTCCACCAGGGAACAGGACGTTTAGGGAACTGGCCAGACGTCCTGGGGACGGATTGAAGGGCTCCAGAATGTAGGGCATCAGTGAAATAGGATGCAGCTTCGTCAGAAGTTCCAAAGTCACCCAACGGACGAAGAGAGGAGCTAAGTTCCGTAAATCGCTGCCAGTCTGCTTTATCTAGACGCCAGCGAGAAAGGCGTGACTGTGGGACAGAATCAATGCGTTCCAATAAAATTGGAAAGTGGTCACTGCCATACAAGTCCGGTAAGACCCGCCAACGAAAATCAGGAAGAGAATTAGAAGTGCAAAGTGAAAGATCTATAGAGGTAAAAGTACCAGTTTGGCTATGAAAATGTGTCACCTCCCCAGAGTTTAAAATTTCTAATCCCTGATCCTCAATAAAAGAAGCAACTAAAAGTCCGCGTGGGTTGGTAGCACCATCATCCTACAACGGATGGCGACCGTTAAAATCCCCCAATAAAAGTAAAGGCGAGGAAAGTTCCTGCACCAGGTCGTCAAGATCGTGTCTGTCAACGGGAACACCAGGAGGGAGATAAAGGCTACATAATGTATAAAATTTGCCCAAATAAACCTTAACAGCAACAGACTGCAACGTTGAGTGAAGCTGTAATGGGACAAAAGGGATATCACAGCGAACGAATATGGCGGTGCCACCATGGTGGCCCTGTCCAGGATTGGGGGTCCTGTAAACGGCACGATACCCAGGAGGACTAGAGTGAGTGTAGTCTCCGAGCATTGTCTCCTGTAAACAAAGGCAAGCAGGAGAAAACCGAGATATCAATCCTCCCACGAGGCTCGTAGGCCTCTACAATTCCACTGGAGGAGTAGGAAGATGTCTATTTTCGAGTGCGCTCCAGGCGAGCCCCTGAAAGAGACTGCCACCTGATTCGGTACGGTAATACGACGAGAAGAGGAGACTGGGACCCGAGAGAAGCCGGGTCGAGGGACCTCGAGCTTTCTCGCAACAAAGGAACCTGCGCCCCCTCCGGACGCCGCACTACTAGAGCCAGACCGCACACCACTCCCCGAAGCTACATGCTCGCGGGGAGGATTCCCAACACTATATCCAAGGGATTCCTCAGTTTCCATATCCCGATCAGGAAAACCACTAGAAGCAACAGGAACTGGAACAGAGGGGAACTCAGCAGGCTCAATATAAGCCTCCGCATCTTCCTCCATTGGCCTTTCCTGAGAGACCCCAGAATCATGTATACCTACAGTAATCTTAGTTGGCGGAACAGATTCAACTGAATCTGTAGAACCGCGATGTCGCTTCTTCATACCTCTGGCGGACTTCGGCGAAGCAATGTGAGGTGCATGTACATCAACATGCATCACCTGGGACGAGGCCGGAGAAGCTCCATCAGAAACTGGAGGTGACTCGACAGAATCACAGGACAAAAGGGAAAATCTATTATGGGACGTAATAACAGTAGCTTCAAAGGGCCGGGAGGAAACCGTAGAGGACACCTGAGCAGCGGGCTGGGCAGAAGAGCGAGTGCCCAGCGATGAGGTGTACGTCTTTGCTCCAGTACCGGCCTTCTGGCGGTAGAGGAGTTCACGGCGCGCACTACCAAGGCTGATAAACTGACTATTTGCAAGTTGCAAAATATCCTGTTCCAGGCGATATCGTGGGCACTGTCTGGAAGACAACTGGTGAGCATCCTGGCAATAGAAGCAATAAGCAGCTGACTCACATTCCGCCGTGGAGTGTGAGCCTAATGCAGAACAATTACCATATCGAGAAGGCTCAGTGCAGTATTTCTTACCATGACCATACCCGTAACATGAAAAACACTGTAGAGGGCGGTCAACAAAAGGCTTTACCCGAAGATGGAGAGGGCCAATACTGACACGGTCAGGGAGGGTAGAACCAAAAAAGGTGAGAAGTATCATGTTAGCTGAACCCTTCATCTTGGACACCTTATGAACAGAACTAGGGCACATCCCAAGTATTTCCTCCTCAGAGAACTCATAGAGGTCATGATTATATATACTGCCTTTACTATAATTGAAGGTATGGTGTGCTTTGACCGTTTCAAACATGTTGTCAGCAGGGCATGGTAGATGTTGCAGCATTTTAGCTTGAGTAATATCTTTAGCCCTGACTAACACTCCCTTCCCATACTTTTTCAGATTCCCCTCAGGGATCGTGCCAATTTCTTTGGCGAGGTACGTAGCAGCATGAATGAAGTTGCCACGCCCATTCCTATAGTATGCAACAAACCAACGAGGGGGAGGGACCTGGCTGTCCCTGGGAGTTGGCTCTAACAAAGCGTCTTCGAAGAAGTTCTGGACATAGTCCACGTCACTGTCAGAAATATTGGAAGAGCGGAGAAGTTTCGCTTGAAATCCAGCACCTGCGATAGGCAGAGTCGCAACAGCATCACACGCCGACTGGGCTTCAGCGCTGGAGGCAAAGGTCACATAACATCTGTTTGACTTGAAGTCTCCATCATAAATGAGACGGATACGAAGGACTGTGCCAAATGGCTTGAGTAAGGAGTGCAAGGCACGGCAGGAAAACGATGGATCGATATTCACCATCTGAAGTGCGTCCAGCTTGGAAGAGGGACGCACATCAGAGTTACCCTCAGAATGAGAGGCAGCCTTGTCAGACACACGTGGACTTTTGTGTCGCACGGACTTGTTTTGGTCAGCCCCTCTAGGAGGTAGGGACTTTCCAGCGGCACCACCAGGAACGGTGAAAGGCTCCAAGGTGGCGACGAGAGAGGACCGTGTAGGGGTAATCGGGGACAGGTGGACGTCAGGGAGAGAGGCAGGCCGAGGCAAGGGAAACTTACCCATACACAGGGGAGGTGTTTCACTCCCCACCCCCACCACCACGGAGCCCAACAAGGGGAGGCTGAATGTTGGGGCCAAACCGCACCCAACAGCCCCAGGGGTAATGGGGAAGTATACGCATCCACTGCCAGGTGTTTAACGGCGGCCGCGGGACCGTTGCGACCGCCCACCCGGCAATGACCACTTGACCCTAGCCATCGCATGACCAGCCGATTGATTCAGTGGGGCCACACTGAACCACCCGTCTTACCCCAACCCTCCCACCAAAGGAGCGTGTTGCCCACCGAGGGGAACTACACCCTGCCCCGCGGTGGACTCAACCCCCAGATGAAAGGGCACGGGGAGTATACGGGACGCCACGCACGGCAAACACGTGGGGAGACAGTAGCCCTGCCCTGGGTGGTAAAAGGGCAGGGCGGGAGAAGGCAACATCACCAGTAGGCCTCCTCTACCGGTGAAGAGGATGAGCACTTGGTCCACGAGGCCAACGGACATCGAGCCCTATCGAGGTGGGTAAGCCACCACGGTAGGTGGTGCCGCCGACCTCGCTTCAAGCCCCGTCACCACGACAAGGTGACTCCCCTTCGACGGGGGAGAGAGAGAGAGAGAGAGAGAGAGAGAGAGAGAGAGAGAGAGAGAGAGAGAGAGAGAGAGAGAGAGAGAGAGAGAGAGAATAATGAAAGAATATAAGATTAATATAGATTTACATAGATATTTAAACCACACAGAATTTAGGCAGGGGTTCTCTCCTAACCCTAAGTGAGACTACGTCGAACAGACTCGAAACACAAACTTTTGCTTTAGCAAATATCAAGAAGAAAATGAGTATCGAGTGTTTTTTAAATGAAGGGATGAGTGGTCAAGTTCAAGTCTCCCCTGCAGCTACATGACGATTTTCAGCCATCGCCGAATGGCCGAAGGTAACACACATGCTGTCCTGATGAACACTAAACAATCCTGACTGAAGCGAAGCTCTCAAGAGAATCAGATGGAGCTCTGGGGGAGAGAACGAATCAGACAAAAATGGCGCCATTATAAAACACTTGGCCATGCTACTAACGAGCTGGGGTGGCCAACGTGCTACATCAAGGAAGCCTAAAGGCGCTAAAGGCTGAACGTTAAAAAAATATGGAAAAGATTATTGTGTTGCACTAAACTGCCTTTAATTAAGGCAGGAGCTTATTCCATTCTCGTACAAAAATATTGGTGAATATTAATGGAGTGCAGCCTGAAGTAATATGTTCACACTAAAGTTTTGTGCCATTATTTCTCTTTCGCGACGTGTCATCGATTATAAAAAAAAATTGGTTTCATTCACTTTCGTAAAGCCTTGAAGTATTTTTAGAGATTCGATCAGTTTCCCTTTGATGCGGCATTTCTCACGAGAGAAAATGTTAAGATATAGCAGCCTTTCCTTGTAAGGTTTGTTGCGTGAGAAAGATATCATCTTGGTTGCCCTGTACTGAATACCTTATAATTTAGTAATAACCTTCGCATGGTGAAGAAACCAAAACTGCACTGCGTATTCAAAGTGAAGTCTGACAAAATTAAAGTATAATAATTATAGTATTGAACAGTGGTAGTACTAGATTTTTATATTTAAATGAGACGTTTATATCAATAAAGCCCAACGTTCTTTTCACTTTTATCGGCACATCAATACATTGCTGGGAGAATTTTAAGCATGCCGTGATTTTGAGAAAAAGATCCTCAGCACTAATTTCATAATCAAATTTCTTAGTTTTAGTTCCAATTTGAAGAACTTATCTATGTGAAGGGGCATTTCCCATTTATCAGACACAGCTAAATGAATTTATAAATCTTCTTAGAGCCATTGCTAACATTCGTCTAAGAAGACGGAGTTACCAACAAACATGTTAGCAAATTTAGTTCTGAAACCATTGGCATCGACGTCATTTATCCAAATTTAAAAACAAAAAAGTACCCAAGCCAGAAACAAATCAAAAGTAGAGGTCGGGGTCGGGGCGCGAGCCTCGACCCCGATCCGGTCTTGCTGGGGGGCCCGACCGCGCGGCAGGCTTCCACGATGCATCCGCATCCGGGGAGCCTGCCGTCAGTGACGGGTGCAGGGCAAAGCCTACGGGACCCCTGCACCTCGAAGGAGGAAGGGCCCCCTAGCCCCTCTTTTTGTTTTGAGGGTGGCCGGGGTGGTGTAGAGGTTGCGCCCGCCGGCAGAACCAGGCCCGGGGTTAACCTTCGGAGGGCTCTGCGTGTGGGCTCCTGGAACGTCCGGAGCCTCTCGGACGATGATCGACTGCCCTACCTATCAAATGAGCTCAGAAGGCTGAGGGTGGACATAGTGGCACTCTCTGAGACAAGGAGGCCTGGCAGTGGGAAGATCAGTGAGGGGGGTTACACCTTCCACTGGTCCGGCATGAGCAATGGCTTCCATGTCAAGGGGGTAGCTATGGGTATCTCCAGTCGACTGCTGCCATTTGTGGTTGAGGTTGCTCCGGTTGATGAGCGTATAATGCGAGTGAGGTTGAAGCACACACTGGGCTCCATGTCTCTTGTTGCAGTGTACGCTCCTACCGAGATGCGTGAAACTGAAGAGAAGGAGACGTTCTACGCCTAATTCGACTCCGTATTAGACCAGTGCCCTCCCCGGGACACACTCATTGTCCTGGGCGACTTCAATGCTACTACTGGCACTGACAGGGTTGCTACGAGCTATGTGTTGGTCCCTATGGATCTGGTATCAGGAACATCAACAGCTCTCTCCTCCTGAATTTTGCAAAATCCAGAAGGTTGAGAATTGCAGGTTCCTGGTACCAGAGACCAGAACTGCACCGCTGGACTTGGTTTAGCGATGCCGGAGGGGTAGCTAAGGAGATCGACCACATTTTCGTAAGTACTCGTTGGAGGATCCTTCAGAATTGCAGGGTTTACCGGAGTGCTGAGTTCTTTGCAATTGACCGTAGGCTTATTGTTGCAACATTCAAGCTTCATGTCAGGTCAAGAAGAATTTGAGTTGCAACACTACTGTGTTCCATCTCGAGAGGCTGAAGGACCTGGCATGTGCTCAGGAGTATGCAGTGGCAGTCTCAAATCGGTTCGAAGTGCTTGGCACCCTGGAGGACCCTGTAGAGTTGTGGGATACCTTCAAACGTGAGACTCTGCAAGCTGCCAAGGAGTGCATTGGAGAGCGCCCGAGATCTAGGAGTGGCTTTGCCTCGGTGGAGACACTAGAAAATATTGAGGAGAGTCGCGCTGCTAGACTTGCTGGGAACCGGGACCAATACAGGGCTCTGTCACGTAGGACTAGAGTTTTCCTGAGGAGAGACAAGGAGAGGTATGTCAGGGGTCTCGTTGAGGAAGTCGAGGGCCATTCAAATGCGAATGACCTCCTACCTGCTTACCGAGCCCTGAAAAAGCTCCGCTCTAAGTCTCCCTCTCAGGTGAGCGCTATCCGAACAGCTGACGGCTGCCTCGTGTCGGACATGGATGGGCAGAGGGCTCGTTGGATTGAGTAATTTGAGCAGCTGTACATAGCGGACCTTTCACGTGGGCAGCTTCCAGTTGCTGGGTTGCAGGTGGCGGATGCTGACCCACCCATTGACGAAAGCCCACCCTCTCTGGGCGAGGTCAGAGAGGCTGTGGCCAAATTGAAATGTGGGAAGGCACCTGGCACCTGTAACATCAGTGCGGAGCTGGTCAAAGCTGGAGGTGAGGCTATTATCCGCGGGTTGCATGCGGTCTTGACCGCCGTATTGCAGTCCGGTACCATTATTCCTGACTGGAAGAGGGGGTTGGTCGTCCCTATCTGGAGAGGGAAAGGGGACCGCCAGGACTGCAACAACTACCGTGGTATTACACTGCTCAGTGTGCCAGGCAGACCTGAACAGTCTGGGTTCACGCCTGGCAAGTCAACAACTGACCGTATCCTAGCGCTTCGCGTACTGGTGGAGTGCCGACGTGAGTTTCGACAGGGGATGCTTGCAGCCTATGTCAATCTCAAGAAGGCGTTTGATTCAGTGCATCGTGAGGCACTCTGGGATCTTCTGCGACTCCGTGGATTCCTGCGAGGACTATTGGTCTGCTGACTGGCCTGTATTCTGGGACAGAGAGTGCTGTGAAGTGTGTGTGTGTTTGGGTGGGTGGGTGGGGGGTGGGGGGGTGGAGGGGGCTTGTCAAGCTTCTTTCCCGTGAATGCGGGAGTGAGGCAGGGCTGTGTCATTGCCCCATCGCTTTTCAACACTTGTATGGACTGGGTACTGGGCAGAATTGTGGACCAGAGTCATTGCGGAGCATCCATTGGCAATACCAGGGTCACTGACCTTGTTTTTGCAGATGATGCAGTAATCCTGACGGACTCGCTGGAGGTCTTGGTGATGGCTCTCGAGGATGTCTCTGTAAGAGACAATCCTGAGTGGAGTAGGCCAAGGGGACGCCCACGGAGTTCGTGGCTAGAGCAAGTCGATAGATCCTGCCAGGAGGTACTCAAGGTGAGAAGGAGGTCTGCATGGAGACTTGCCGAGGGACCTCCGGGCTTGGCGTCGTAGGGTGGGCGAGGCGACGCATCCCCCGACGTATACCCCCACTGATTGACTGATTGATACGATAAGAACTGAGCTCTGTGAGGCACCATTAGTGACAGGTGCTCACTCTGAGGCAGCTCCATTAATCACCACCCTCTGATGTCAGTTGTTTAGCCATGCCAGGCTGACTAGTTCTTCGGAGCGATACAGAGCTCTGTCACGAAGGACTAAGGGTCATTCTTACAGTCGTCTCCGAATGTTCGGAAGACGGTCCCTAACACGTTCGGGTAGCTTGTTCTTTCTTAGGCCGGTGTCACACTGGGCGGTTTTGCCGCGCGGTTTCGCCGAGCGGTTTCGCCGCTTTTGCGATAACACACACAAACCAATTAGAGGTGTCACACTGGGCGGTTTTGCCACCACCGCTGCATGCTGCGGCAGAACCGCCCTGCCGCCCTGCCGCTTCCCGCCGCGATTGAGGACACAACACACACAGTTCAATGCACGTGGTCACACTGGGCGGTTCCGCCGCGCGGTCGACCACCATGTTTGACGTTGATTTGTTTATTCAATTAGTGTAATTGTTAATCTTTCCTCGGCAGATATTGCCCTCCTGAACTGTGTGTTTTGTTTGGAGATGTGAGGCCTTAGAACTTGCAGCAATTTATCAAATGAAGCCTTGGTCATTCGGTAATTAAGAACATAAGAAAGTAGGAGTCTGCAAGAGGCCGGTAGGCCTGTACAAGGCAGCTCATTTGAATCTAAGTTCCCGTGAATCTAACCCCACCTAATATCACTGCCTATGAATTTATTTAATACATTTATTAATGCGACAATTGTACTGGCACTCACCACATGACTCCTCAGCCTGTTCCACTCATCTACCACTCTGTTAGTAAACCATTTTTAGCCTAGTTCCTTGTTGCATCTGAATTTATCCAGTTTAAACCCATTACTACGTGTCCTACCCGGTTCTCTTACCAACAGAACCTTTTTAATATCCCCCTTATTACAGCCCTTCATCCATTTATAAACCTCGATCATGTCTCCACGCACCCTTCGCCTTTCTAGAGAATGCAAGTTTAACTGTGTGAGTCTTTCCTCGTATGGCAAGTTTCATAAAGCTTGAATCATTTTAGTCATCCTTCTCTGCACCGATTCTAACATTTTTATATCCATTCTAAAGTAAGGTGACCAGAACTGAACCGCATAATCAAGATGAGGTCTAACTAATGCTAAATATAGTTTGAGGAAGACTTCGGCGTTTGCTTACGCTCCTTGAAATAAAACCCAGTACCCTGTTTGCTCGATTTCTAGCTTGAATGCACGGTGCCCTTGGACTGAGATCAGAGCTCACTAACACCCCCTATTCTCATAAAACTTCTCAAACTTTTCACTAGTTTCCCTCTCAGCATGGAATGGGTGAACCAAGTTTCTCAGACATGTGGGCTCTTTAAGTAATCCTTCTGCCTCAAGGACACAAACAACCTTGAGGTTAGCGCTGCCGCGCGGCGAAACCGCCAAAGTGTGACATGGTACTGGTTAGGCGGCGCCGCCGCCCTTCCCCACCCAGCGGTTTTGCCGCGCGGCAAAACCGCCCAGTGTGACACCGGCCTTACAGTCGCTTTTCCCACCTCATCAACCTTCGGGAGTGCGGCCCGAGCGCCTCGCATTGGGTCCGAATTATTGGAACACGAATGGGGACCTACCAGGCTCCCCAACTTGGTAGAGGGTGCCATCCCGAATCAATAAAATTATCTGTAGAATGTTGTAGCTTGTATACATGTTCCTTGTGTCACACTAAACATAAGCTCGATTATTATAAAAAAAAAAATTTGTCCAGTGAAAAGAAAGATGACTTGTTTATTTTCTTTTAGAAGAATGTATGATGCAGCTTTGAATTCAAGATTCCATCAACTCCGACGAGAAAAATATAAGTAATTCACCACCCCGGTTTCTGACCACATATCTGCAAATAATAATGGTAAGTGCAATTATATATCATCACATAGGCTTGCAGAAGTCAAAATTCAATATCAAATAAACAATGAATATCATAAAAGTCACGTTCACTATCTAAGCAAGGTCCAATCTACCAGAAAAAAAAACATGAGTCTGTAGCATTGAGATTCTATGGTCTGAAGTACAGTATTATTAAGTTACCTATTACTTGTGATAATGATAGTTATGTAATTAGAACTTGGCAGTATTTTCGTTATTGTTAGGAGGCTTTCCCACAAATTCACATGTTATGTCCATAAATGTTGTTGTTATTGTGGCAAGAGCTAAGCCACATACCATAGAACTTCTTATCTCACTTACAGTTAGCTGATAATGCTTATACATTTTTTGACTGACACATGAAACAGCTAAAAGTAAGGGTAAATTTTCCGTGGTAGGCTACACATATGTGAGATTTCCAGACAAAATATATTTTTTTCTACTGTTTTTCTTTTTCATATGATTAATAGATTTTCAGTACTCATTTCTTGCAGAAATGCTTTGGTTTTGACAAGACTTGGCTCGGATTTAAATGATTTCAGAGAAAACTTTGGTTGCTAGACAAACCAACCTGACCTAACCTAACCTAACCTGGACTGGAGCAGAGCATCGGCCTTGCTTATAACAAACTCCTAACCCAACCTAACTCTATTGCTATTATTTCAGGAGGCCATTGCAAATCTCATGCAGCTGTATGAAGATATGGAACAACATGAGTAGCGGGCTTTTTTTATTAATGTTTATTTTTTTTGTGCCCTTGAACTGTCTCCTTTGCTGTAAAAAAAAAAAAAATGCAGTTAATGAAATTGCCATGCTGAGGGTTCCACGGATAATTCCGGTTGAACGTTCCAACCCAATGGCATACTTCAGTGAGGAAGACTTTATGATGAGGTACCGGCTAACAAAAGAAACTGTGAGGGATCTCTTGCAGGAAATATCCCCCCATCTTCAAAAAATTAAAAATAACAGAGGTATGTCTACACAAACCCACCACCATCTACTAAAAATAGATTTTGTTATATTGAACTCAAACATTTTATTTTTCACACCATCCAGTACAGACACTCCATCTTTTTTTTTTTACAACAAAGGAGGCAGCTCAAGGGCACAAAAAAGAAAACAATAATTAAAAAAAGCCCGCTAGTCGCTGCTTCCAAAAAAGAATCAAAAGAGGTGGCCGAAAGAAAGATCAATTTCGGGAGAAGAGGTGTCCTGATACCCTCCTCTTGAAAGAGTTCAAGTCGTAGGCAGGAGGAAATACAGATGAAGGAAGATTGTTCCAGAGTTTACCAGCGTGAGGGATGAAAGAGTGAAGATGCTGGTTAACTCTTGCATAAGGGGATTGGACAGTGTAGGGATGAGGATGAGTAGAAAATCGTGTGCAGCGGGGCCGCGGGAGAGGGGGAGGCATGCAGTTAGCAAGTTCAAAAGAGCAGTCAGCGTGGAAATATCGATAGAAGATAGAAAGAGAGGCAACATCGCGGCGGAATTTAAGAGGTAGAAGGCTATCAGTAGGAGGAGGAGAGCTGATGAGACGAAGAGCCTTAGACTCCACTATGTCCAGAAGAGAAGAGAGTGAGTGGAGCCCCTCCACACGTGAGATGCATACTCCATACGAGGGCGGACAAGGCCCCTGTATATGGATAGCAACTGTGCGGGGGAGAAGAACTGGTGGAGACGATACAGAACGCCCAACCTCGAGGAAGCTGATTTAGCAAGAGAGGAGATAAGAAGTTTCCAGTTGAGATTTTGAGTTAAGGATAGACCGAGGATGCTTAGTGTTGAAGAAGGTGACAGCTGAGTGTTGTCGAAGAATAGGGGATAGGTGTTTGGAAGATTGTGTCGAGTTGAAAGGTGGAGAAATTGAGTTTTTGAGGCATTGAAGGACACAAGGTTTCTTCTGCCCCAATCGGAAATGATAGCAAGGTCTGGAGTCGTGTACTTCCTGTTGTGATGGTCTTCTACTGAAAGAAGTTGAATAGTGCAGAGTGGAGTCGTCGGCGTATGAGTGGACAGGACAGTTTGTTATGGAAAGAAGATCATTGATGAATAACAGGAAGAGAGTGGGTGATAGGACAGAGCCCTGTGGAACGCCACTGTTGATAGGTTTAGGGGAAGAGCAGTGACCGTCTACCACCGCAGAGATAGAACGGCCGGAAAGGAAACTGGAGATAAAGGAACAGAGAGAGGGATAGAATCCGAAAGAGGGCAGTTTAGAAAGCAAAGACTGGTGCCAGACTCTATCGAAGGCTTTCGATATGTCTAGCGCAACAGAGAAAGTTTCACCGAACCGGCTAAGAGAGGATGCCCAAGAGTCAGTTAAGAGAGCAAGAATATCGCCAGTAGAATGTCCCTTGCGGAATCCATACTGGCGATCAGATAGAAGGTTAGAAGTGGAAAGGTGCTTTTGAATCTTCCGGTTAAGGATTGATTCAAAAGCTTTAGATAGACAGGAAAGTAAAGCTATAGGGCGGTAGTTTGAGGGATTGGAACGGTCACCCTTCATAGGCACAGGCTGTACAAAGGCATACTTCCAGCAGGAAGGAAAGATAGATGTTGATAGTTAGAGACGAAAGAGTTTGACCAGGCAGGGTGTCAGCACAAAAGCATAGTTTTTAAGTACAATACGAGGCACTCCATCAGGTCCATAAGCCTTCTGAGAGTTGAGGCCAGAGAGGGCATAGAAAACATCATTAGGAAGAATCTTAATAACAGGCATAAAGGAGTCAGAGGGGGGATGAGTAGGAGGAATATGCCCAGAATCGTCCAGGGTGGAGTTCTTACAGAAAGTTTGAGCGAAGAGTTCAGCCTTAGAGACAGATGAGACGGCAGTGCTACCGTCAGGGTTAAGGAGAGGAGGGAAAGAGGAAGAAGTGAAATTGGATGAGATATTTTTGGCTAGATGCCAGAAGTCACGGGAAGAATTAGAAGAAGCAAGGTGTTTACATTTTCTATTAATAAAAGAAGTTTTGGTAAGTCGGAGAATAAATTTAGCACGATTCCGGGCTGAAATGTAAAGGTCAAAGTTAGTGGGAGTTCGAAGGCTCTGGAACCTTTTGTGAGCTGCCTCTCTATCTTTAATAGCACGAGAACAAGCGTGATTAAACCAAGGCTTTTTAGCATGAGGAGTAGAGAAAGTACGTGGAATGTATGCCTCCATTCCGGAGACAATCACCTCTGTGATGCGCTGAGCACACACAGAGGGGTCTCTCTCCTGGAAGCAGTAATCATTCCACAGGAAATCGGAAAAGTACATCCTCAGGTCGTCCCACCGAGCTGAAGCAAAATGCCAGAAGCATCGCCTCTTCGGCGGGTCCAGAGGATGTACAGGAGCGATAGGACAGGATACAGAAATAAGGTTATGATCGGAGGAGCCCAACGGAGAGAACAGTTTGACAGAGTAAGCAGAAGGATTAGAGGTAAGGAAGAGGTCTAGAATGTTGGGCCTGTCTCCAAGACGGTCGGGAATACGAGTAGGGTGCTGAACCAACTGCTCTAGGTCGTTGAAGAGAGCAAAGTTGTAGGCTTGTTCACCAGGCTAGTCAGTGAAGGAGGATGAAAGCCAAAGCTGGTGGTGAATATTGAAATCTCCCAAGATGGAGATTTCAGCAAAGGGAGAGTGAGTCAAGATGTGCTCCACTTTAGAGTTCAAATAGTCAAAGAATTTTACATAGTAGAGTTAGGTGAGAGATAAACAGCACAGATGTATTTAGTAATAGAATGACAATGAAGTCTTAGCCAGATGGTGGAAAATTCAGAAGAGTCAAGGTCGTGGGCACGAGAGCAAGTGATGTCGTTGCGCACGTAGGCGCAACATCCAGCTTTGGATTGAAATTTAGGATAGAGACAGTAGGAGGGAACAGAGTAGAGGTTGCTGGCAGTAGCCTCAGAAACCTGTGTTTCGGTGAGGAAGAAAAGGTGGGGTTTAGAGGAGGAGAGATGGTGTTCCACAGAATGAAAATTAGAACGAAGACCACGAATGTTGCAGAAATTGATAAGGAGGAGGTTCGAGGAGTTATCAGGACACTTCTCATGTCGGCAACCAGAAGGGGAGTCCTCACTGTGGGAATTTATGGTCCCCCCCCCCCAGGCGGGGACTCCGAGGCGGTGTTTTCGTTAGCCATTTCGAATTTTGAATTTTGGGAAAAGGTGTGTGTGTTGTGTAGAAAGAGAGAGGAACTGTATTTAGAGAGCATGCTGAACTGCTCTCTGGTGTTGATGAGACAAAGGGGAAACGGTTAGTGAGGACATGGGAAGGGTCTTTGAAGGGCTTCAGCACCCTCCTCGCTTTCCATATATCCTCACCGGGAGTAGCTCACGCCCGTTCGGTAGGTGTCTTCCTACCTACTCCTACTACACTTTAATTAACTCCTCTGAACTACTGTTGCTTATTCTACGTCCATGTTTTAGATACAAAAACTTTATAAATGTATTAGTATAGTACAGTATATAATGGTATTAGTAATATCAGTTATCAAATCTGTAATTCTCCGACAGGCTGCAGTGTCCCTCATCACCTCCAGCTTCTAGTTGCACTACGGTACTTCGCCACTGGAGACTTCCAGATAACGATGGGTGACTGTAGTGATATGTCTACAGTATCTGTCAGCAAGTACGTCACAGTTATTGCAACAGCGATTGCACGGCAGGCACCCCGCTCCATACATTTTCCTCAACCTAATGAAGCTCTTTCTGTAGTGTCTCATTTTCTTTTCCATTGCTGGAATGCCAGGAGTAGGCTGCATTGATGGGTCTCATATTAAAATAATAAGTCCTGGAGGAGATAATGCAGAAATTTATCGATGTAGGAAGGGATACATATCCTTAAACATTCAAGGGGTTTGTGATGTCAACATGAAGTTCACAAATATTCTTTGCAGCTGGCCTGGATCCACAAATGATGTCAGAATTTTTGAAAATTTACGCATTTATGCATGGTTCGAGGAAGGCCAGTTTTCGGGGCATTTGTTGGGTGACAGCGGCTATGGATGCTCCTCATTCCTGTTGACACCAATACTGAACCCAAAAAATGAAAAAGAAAGAAATTATAATTCTGAGCGCATTAAAACTAGAAATGTGATAGAAATAGCATTTGGTGTTTGGAAGAGGTTTGCTTGCCTCTCTATCCCACTAAAAACAAAGCTTGCAACATCGAAGATCATAATATTAACTTGTGCTGTATTGCACAATATTGCTATAGAGAGGAGAATCATAACTGATGACGAGTATGAACTTCCTGATGCACAACACGATGATTATGAAGGGGAGGGAGAGGCACACAATGCAGCAGGTGGCCCTCAGAAACGACAAGCTCTGATACAACGTTGGTTCTGAATAGTGCCATATGATCAGGGCAAAGACACTCTTTAAGTGGTGTGATGTGATAAGTGGCTAAATATTAAGTTATGTAAGATCAGTGACAAGTTGTGGTGTAGTAAGAGATAATAAAAAAGGTAATTTAGGGCAATATTCAAGGTACAAACAATATTAAAGGTAATGTATATTTATAGCAGTAAGTACCGTATAGTATAATAAGTCTCTACTCTGTTCCCTCCTACTATATCTATCCTAAATTTCAATCCAAAGCTGGATGTTGCGTCTACGTGAGCAACGACATCACTTGCTCTCGTGCCCACGACCTTGACTCTTCAGAGTCCGGCTAAGACTTCATTGTCATTCTTCTACTAAATACATCTGTGCTGTTTATCTCTCACCTAACTCTACCAACTATGTAAAATCCTTGGCTACTTGAACTCTAAAGTGGAGCACATCTTGACCCACTTTCCCTTCGCTGAAATCTCTATCTTGGGAGATTTCAATATTCACCACCAGCTTTGGCTTTCATCCTCTTTCACTGACCAGCCTGGTGAACAACCCTACAACTTTGCTCTCCTCAATGACCTAAAGCAGTTGGTTCAGCACCCTACACGTATTCCCGACCGTCTTGGAAACCGGCCCAACATACTAGACCTCTTTCTTACCTCTAACCCTTCTGCTTACTCAGTCAAACTGTTCTCTCCGTTGGGTCCTCCGATCACAACCTTATTTCTGTATCCTGTCCTATCGCTCCTGTACACTCTCTAGACCCACCGAAGAGGCGATGCTTCTGGCATTTTGCTTCAGCTCGGTGGGACGACCTGAGGATGTACTTTTCCGATTTCCCGTGGAATGATTACTGCTTCCAGGATCGAGACCCCTCTGTGTGTGCCCAGCGCATCACAGAGGTGATTGTCTCTGGAATGGAGGCATACATTCCACCTACTTTCTCTACTCCTCATGCTAAAAAACCTTGGTTTAATCACGCTTGTTCTCATGCTGTCAAAGATAGGGAGGCAGCTCACGAAAGGTACCAAAGCCTTCGAACTCCCACTAACCATAATCTTTACATTTCTGCCCGGAATCGTGTCAAATCTATTCTCCGACTAACCATAAACTTCCTCATTAATAGAAAATGCCAAAACTTTGCTTTCTCTAATTCTTCCCGTGACTTCTGGCATCTAGCCAAAAATATCTCCTCCAATTTCACTTCTTCCTCTTTCCCTCCTTTCCTTAACCCTGATGGCAGAACTGTCGTCTCATCTCTCTCTAAGGCTGAACTCTTCGCTCGAACTTTCTGTAAGAACTCCATCCTGGACGATTCTGGGCATATTCCTCCTACTCATCCCCCCTCTGACTTCTTTATGCCTATAATTAAGATTCTTCCTAATTATGTTTTCTATGCCCTCTCTGGCCTCAGCTCTCAAGAGGCTTATGGACCTGATGGAGTGCCTCCTATTGTCCTTAAAAACTGTGCTTCCGTGCTGACAACCTGCCTGGTCAAACTCTTTCGCCTCTGCCTGTCAACATCTACCTTTCCTTCCTGTTGGAAGTATGCCTTCATACAGCCTGTGCCTAAGAAGGGTGACCGTTCCAATCCCTCAAACTACCGTCCTATAGCTTTGCTTTCATGTCTATCTAAAGCTTTTGAATCAATCCTTAACCGAAAGATTCAAAAGCACCTTTCCACTCCTGACCTTCTATCTGATCGCCAGTATGGGTTCCGCAAAGGGCGTTCTACTGGTGATCTCCTTGCCTTCCTAACTGACTCTTGGTCATCCTCTCTTAGCCGTTTCGGTGAAACCTTTGCTATTGCGCTGGATATATCAAAAGCCTTTGATAGGGTCTGGCACAAATCTTTGCTTTCCAAACTACCATCCTACGGTTTCTATCCTTCTCTCTGTACCTTTCTCTCAAGTTTCCTCTCTGACCGTTTTATTTCTGCTGTGGTAGACGGTCACTGTTCTTCCCCTAAACCTATTAACAGTGGTGTTCCACAGGGTTCTATCCTATCTCCCACTCTCTTTCTGTTGTTCATTGATGATCTTTCCAAAACGAACTGTCCTATCCATTCTTACGCCGATGACTCTACTCTGCATTACTCAACTTCTTTTAATAGAAGACCCACCCAACAGGAACTAAATGATTCCAAGATGGAGGCGGCAGAACGCTTAGCCTCAGACTTTACTATTATTTCCGACTGGGGCAAGAAGAACTTGGTGTCCTTCAACGCCTCAAAAACACAGTTTCTCCACCTATCCACTCGACACAATCTTCCAAACAACTATCCCCTATACTTTGACAACACTCAGCTGTCACCTTCTTCAACACTAAACATCCTCGGTCTATCCTTAACTCAAAATCTCAACTGGAAACTTCATATCTCTTCTCTTACTAAATCAGCTTCCTCGAGGCTGGGCGTTCTGTACCGTCTCCACCAGTTCTTCTCCCCCGCACAGTTGCTATCCATTTACAGGGGCCTTGTCCGCCCTCGTATGTAGTATGCATCTCACGTGTGGGGGCTCACAGCTCTCTTGGACAGAGTGGAGTCTAAGGCTCTTCGTCTCATCAGCTCTCCTCCTCTTACTGATAGTCTTCTACCTCTTAAATTTCGCCGCCATGTTGCCTCTCTTTCTATCTTCTATCGATATTTTCATGGTGACTGCTCTTCTGAGCTTGCTAACTGCATGCCTTCCCCCCTTCCGCGGCCTTGCAACACACGACTTTCTATTCAAGCTCATCCCTTTATTGTCCAAATCCCTTACGCAAGAGTTACCCAGCATCTTCACTCTTTCATCCCTCACGCTGGTAAACTCTGGAACAATCTTCCTTCATCTCTATTTCCTCCTGCCTACGACTTGAACTCTTTCAAGAGGAGGGTATCAGGACACCTCTCCTCCCGAAATTGACCTATCTTTCGGCCACTCCTCTAACTCTTTATAGGAGCAGTGATTAGCGGGCTTTTTTTTCTTCAACATTTGTTACCTTTTTTTATGCCCTTGAACTGACTCCTCTGCTGTAAAAAAAATAGTTATAGCAGGAAATGTATGATGCAAGGTAATGTTCAAGTTCTTTATCGTAATAATAAAAGTTAGCATACAATGTCTTTGAGTGTTTATATCCTGATCTTATGCAATGGCACTTATTTGTTCAAATAGTGGTTTTCTATGGCACCCAAGGTCTTCACAACTGCATCGGTAATTCTTCGAAAACAGTCCAAGATTCCATCCAAAAATTCTATGCTCTTAGCTGAAACTCTTTTTGCCTCATTTTCCAGAACACTTGCAGTTCTTTCTCGCTGTACAGTCTGGTCACATTTCAATCTTTTTAGGGCTTCTGATTTTTCAAGGGAAAGTTTTCTTTTTCTCTCAATTTTTTTCTACACTGAATTATTCACATTCACTGGAGAAACAGTTCTTGATGAAGTGGAGGAGGAGGGGAAGGTGGTGCTGCTCTTCCCATGGTGTTCCTCTGCATTTATAGCTGGAAGGTCTTCCAGCAATGAAGCCTCCTGCTCCAAGGTCGTGTTACCTGCTGGGGAACAGCCGATTACTTCTACACCTGAAATGTACAAAATTCTAAATAAACATTCATGTGTGATGCAAATAACAGTGGGGAGAGAAAAAATTGAGGAGTTTGAGTTCATGGGCATAAAATAGGTCACACTAGATGAGCAGATACGAGCTATCTGACTGGACAGTGTAAGCAAAGATTATAGGATCAGAGCTGCAGAGAGAAACATTGTGGAAACCTACGAACCTACCTGACCCACCCTAACCTAACCTGGACTGTGGCAGACTACCAGGACCTAATTTAACCTAACCTGCATGTGGGTACCTAAATTTAACCTAACCTGCAGGTGCATACCGAATGTAAACAATGTAGCGTGCGACCGGTGTACTTTTCCAAACGGAGCTCTTATGAAGAATTGTCTACTTTCCTAATAGAATTAGTCAAACTTTACCTAACCTAGCCTAATCTGGAGTAGGCCAGACTACCAATATGTAAATATTCTTACCTCCTTCAGTTATGCCAATGACAAGAGCATCATCTCCATTGATAGTGCTGTCAGCTAAGAGATTAATGCCGCAATTTATATCCTTTGTGTGTAGCTGTTCTTGGGCTGGTTGAAGATCACTATTCATAACTGACTCGGCCACAAGAGTCAGCTCATCTGGCTTTGGTGGAGTAGGAGGAGGCCCACCACCAGTTTTATAGCACTGCCTGATGTACGTGCTATTAGCCTTCTTAACACTGTGAACAATAAGAACTTGATAAGCTTAATAATGTCTTACTGAATACCTATTAAGTCTACACTTTGCAACACTATCAAGCTAAAGCATCGCCTTATTAACTATTTCTCATTAAAAACTAATACTACACTAATAGCCTACTGTGTTTTTGTAAGTACTTTCCGTATCTTTAAAAAGTATGGACATACTGTACTGTAAATGGTGACCTAAGTGTAGGAAGGTCCACATTTATTTTTTACTAATTTCTTTCAGTCCATAATAATGAGGATCTAACAAGATTAATTGCAATTATAATGGCAAATCCTCTGTTTTGTATCCTCTGTCTAACATATTTAGGACTGGTATGTTAGGTGTGGGACATCATCAATACAGTGGTATATCATGAATATTAAATTTAAATCAACAGGGATAACACACAATAAAAATAATGGGGAAACAGACCAATCTTCAATAATTTACCATGGCAGTGCCTATCTTGACAACAACCATACTGGCTTCAAGCTCTTCCAACGACAAAGTCAACTTAAACATATCTCTCCATAATTGTTTACACTGCACCAACTTGTTCACACAAATTTGGAATAATATTTAACTTATGCACCTTACAGTGTCCTCACATAAAATAGCATAGATAATCTCTGAAAAAAAAAATGTATAGTTTAAAGTGTAATGATACCACTGCAAACCAAACCACTGTGCTAGCCAGCCCCATTTGTATTTGTTTATAAAATATTTGGTGTTATTTCAATTGAGCTTTCATAATGTGGAAATGGTTAACTGACTTAACTAATGAGCAGTTACCTATCATTCATATTAAAGGATTAGCAACTCATATGGGCTTGGCCAATATTAATGCTGAGAAATCTAAATTTCCATCAACAATGGATTCAATTTAACCTAGAACATACAATACATATCTTACCTGTTTCGTATATATATTCCCAACATCTCTTCAGCTGTACAGTCGACTTGGGTTGGCTTACAGGGAAAACAGCATTATATTTCCTCGTCACCTTCTCCCATGCAACGGCTTTTTGACCCAGCTTGAGGTGGTCACTGCTTTTATCCATCATATTCGGATTCAGCTTTATTAACTGCACCAAATGCAGCTTCTGATCATAGGTCAAAGGCTGTCCTTTATCTTGGCGGGCTGCCATTCTGTGTATCAGTTTTGATTTGAGAAACAAACACTTTTCCTGGTTTCACGTCCTCCTTCTGCAGGCAACAAGGGTAGAATGAAAACGTTTGTTTTGATGCTACACGTGCGTCAGTGATACCAACCGCAGTTCATCGATATTACCAACCCTCCCGAATTATCAACTACACGAGTCCCGACGTTAGTAAAGGGGTACCCATGACTGTCGAAGAGAAACGCTGTGTGTGCGCTCCCGACTCCTAACTTGGTATGGGATGAGAGTTCCGAACATTCGGAGACGACTGTAAGAATGGGGGTAAAACTCTTCTGAAGGAGGATAAGTAGAGCAATATCGGATGGCTCGCTGAGGATGTCGAGAGTTGTCTCAATGCAAACGACCTTAGGCCTGTCTTTATGGGCCGCTTTCACAGTCACTTTGTTTTGATCATTACCAATGACGGCGATCGACGCTATAATTTTCCACGTGAAACTGGCCTATGGGGTAATGGTGGCTGCAGAGGAAGGGAGAGGTGTTGAGAATGTGTGATAAGGTGCGGGTCTAGGCTAACCCCGCAGCCGCCACTACCCCATCGGCCAGTTTTAAGTGGAAATTCTATAGCGGCGATCACCGCCATTGGTAACGATCGAAACAAACAAAACGACTGTGAAAGCAGCCCTAAAGCTCTAAAGAAGTTCCGCTTCAAAGTCAAATCTCAGACGAGTCCCTACTATTCCAGCGGCAGATAGTATCAGATGCGGATAGGTATTGGGCTCATTGGTACAAGTACTTTGGGCAACTGGCAGAGCCCCAAAGCGGACAGTTCCCTCCGGAAGATTTACAGACGGCGGCTGTTGATCCACCACAACACGAAACTCCACCCTATCTTTCAGACGTGAGAGAAGTTGTGAGGAAGTTGAACGGTAGACAGGCAGCAGGGATCTGTAATATCAGCGCGGAGATGCTGAAAGACGGGGGTGAAGCCATGCATGATCCATTGGTGGTATGCGGTGCTTTCTGAAGTTTGGCAGTCCGGTACCATTCCAACTGACTGGAAAAAAATATAAACTGGTTGTCCCTTTGCGGAAAAGGGAAGGGGATCAAAGGTACTTCAACAATTACTGCGGTAGCACAATGCTCATTGTGCCGAACAAAGTGCTCCAACATTTAATGCTGATGAGAATTTCATTGAATCTGCCAAATATACAGAGACCTGAGCAATCTGGGTACACGCCAGGAAAGTCAACAGGTACCTGAATCACAGCACTTCGTGTCTTCGTGGAACGCTGACTTGAGTAGAAGATATTACATATCAAACTGCTGTTTTGTCTCAAAGTTTGGCATTTTTCTGCGTGAGAGAAGATTCTTTATTATGTATTCTTCTCTGGCTTTAACGCTACTGACGGGAGTAGGTAGGGAGACACCTACCGAAACGGCCGCAAGCCACTCCCGATGAGGTACATACGAGAAGCGAGGAGAGTGCTGCAAGCCCTCCAAAGACCCTTCCTGCGTCCTCACTTTCCGTTTCCCTATTGTCACATCTACACCAGCGAGTAGTTCAGCATGCTCTCTAAAGACAAATCCTCTTACTTTTCACACCACACTACATACACGCAACACACACTCCCTTCCCCAATTTTTTTTTTAAATTCAAAATGGCTTATAACTCTGCCTGAGTCCTAGTCTGGGAGAGGGGGACCACAAATGCCCCCAGAGCGGAGTCCACTCTCGGCCTTCAACCCAAGAGGTGTCTTGATATCTCTTCCAACTTTCTCCTTATTAACTTTGCAACATTCGCGGTCTTCGCTCTAATTTTCATTCTGTGGAACACCATCTCTCCTCCTCTAAACCTCACCTTCTCTTCCTCACCGAAACACAGGTTTCTGAGGCTGCTGACAGAAATCTATGCTCTGTTCCCTCCTACTATCTCTATCCTAAATTTCAATCTAAAGCTGGATGTTGCGTCTACGTACGCAACGGCATCACTTGCTCTCATGCCCACCTTGACTTTTCAAAGTTTTCCACCATCTGGCCAAGACTTCATTGTCATTCTATCACTAAATACATCTGTGCTGTTTATCTCTCACCTAACTCTACTAACTATGTAAAATTCTTTGACTACTTGAACTTTAAAGTGGAGCACATCTTGACCCACTCTCCCTTCGCTGAAATGTCCATCTTGGGAGATTTCAATGTTTACCACCAGCTTTGACTTTCATCCTCTTTCACTGACCTGCCTGGCGAACAAGCCTACAACTTTGCCATCCTCAATGATCTAGAGCAGTTAGTCCAGCACCCTACACGTATTCCCGACCGTCTTGGAGACCGGCCCAACATACTAGACCTCTTCCTTACCTCTAACCCTTCTACCAGAAGAGGTTCTCTCGCCCACCCCTGGCCCTCCCTGTGACATCCAGGACTACGCCAGGAACCTCAAGGACGCCATGCAGAGACTCCAACCAGTGCCGCCCCGTACATCAGCCTTCAAGACGTTCGTGAGCCAGAACCTCGACACCTGCACACACGTGTTCGTGCGAGTGGACGCCGCGAAGAAACCTCTGCAGCAACCGTACGATGGCCCCTTCGCCGTCACCAGGAGGACGCGCTAAAACATCACCATTAACCGCTACGGCAAGTCCGACGTCATCTCCATCGACCGGGTCAAGCCTGCGTACCTCCTGCGTCCATATCCTCTACCAATCAACACCGTGTCAGTGTCCCCTAGTCCAGTGCCCAAAGACAATGTCCAGTGCCACAGAAAAAAACACGTAACGTTCCTCCTACCTCGTCACTAGGGGGGGAGTTATGTAGTGACCCTCTAAATCTTTCCATTTTCTCTTGCTTTTCCCGTTCTTTCCATCTTCCGTTTCTTCAGTCTACCCTTAACTCATCACGTTCTCTTTCTTTTCTCTCACTCTCAACACACACTATTCCATTTCATCTATTACACATATTCATCACACATTAACTTCTCTTGTTACGAGTCACTACATATAAATAAATGTATATAATCATTCTTATTATTATAAGCAATATTATGTTCAAGCTGCATCACCAAAGAGTCATTCTTGTAAATATTACCGTATACTAACCATTGTAAATATTCATTCACAATAATAAAAAACATGAATATTCTCAGAAATAAATCTCTTCCTCAATGGAGTTACCACCAGGTTCAAAGTTGTTTCTCTAAACCTATTCAGACGGCCTTAACGGACCCATACGGCGTTATACCAGCTATAACGGTTGCTGCCAGATCACTCACAAACAGCAATGTTTGGTTTTCTCAGTAGCGGCCTAGGCTGCCGCTACAGTATCACAAATAGCCATTGTTTCATTTTCCATTTACCTGATATTTTCTTTATAGTATCACAATTTAATATGCAATGATTATTTCCAACGCACTGAACATTTAACACAGTTTATCTTCGTCTTAAACACTAATTAGTGACCATGACCAGTTATGTTACGAATTCTCTCAATTTCAGTCTGAAGAACAACATAACACTGGTCATTCGCTGAGTGGTTGATTTCAGGGTTCTTGTACCTCAAACAATTTATGCATTTCTTTTCAGCCATGGTGCAATCATTTGATTTATGATCACCAGCACCCTTATAACATTTGGGGGCTTCTCCATTGTTCTTGGCAGTACAGTTGACCTCAAGATGGCCGTATCTCTGACAGTGGTAGCATATAATTGCATTGTATCTATCTCTCACAGTATACACTCCTCATTCTAGTTTTATCTTATGATGTTTGTGAATTAACTATCTAACAGTTGGATCACATTTCAAAATATAATGAATTGTACCACCAGCAGCAGGCTTATTATAAATCTTCTTAATTTTCCCCTCAACTCCAGGAATCGAGTGTAGGAACTCATTCATGTTTAAGTGTCTCAATTATCTTATCCCCGGTCTCCTCCTTATGCACATTGGATCTTTGGCCTTAATTTCCCACACTTTTAGTGCAAACTTGCTCTACATTTACCAGTTTTGGGGCTGCTTCATTCCTTATATTATCTCATCAAAGTTCATAACAATGTTACCTCCATTCGTGAATCTTGAATCAGTAATCTGAATGCATTGTAATGCCTGGGAAACTTAATTATTAATTTCAGTATCCTTTTTATCTTGATCAGAGGCCTTGACGACAAAAGGAGATGCTTCTTCCTCCTGCGTTTGGCTACGTCAGCTCAACTTGCGCCAGCCGATTCCGACTGCTCAGCGCAAATCACACCAGCTACCTCACTCAACTCCTTCAGACTGGATACCCGAGATTCAACCTCATCTTTAACAAAAGATATTTCTTTAGATAATTCTTGCTTGAATTCATTCAATTTTTCTACAATGTTGGTAGCGAGACGCTTTATGAAGACAGAGTGCAAATTCAATTTATTTTAGGTACATTATCCTGCTTCACTCCAGTCAAATAGGCATATTTCACATGGCAGCACTTTGAACACAAGAGCATGCAATCCACTTCTCGCCTGTAAAATCTTCACGACGCAACACAAGTCTCTTAGGCTCCTGGTTCTGCCCGCCATTGTCGACTCAGCAGTTCCGAGGAGCTCACGACACATGTCCGCGGTCTCACTCACTCAAATGTATCCGAAAGAACTCGTAAAATTGTCGAGTACTTGGAGTCCAATACGAATACAAGTACTAAGGATCTTTTGACTACGAGTACAAGTACAATGACATGATATTGAGTGCTTAAGTACGAATACAAGTACGAGTACGTGTATTTGGTGCCAGTGTAGCGCCATGAGAGTGGGGCGACCCAGAAGTGGTGATAGCCAGTCTTACCAGAAGGAATATTCCTATCGATGTGTGGGAAATGTCTGTAGATGGCACAGTACGTTTGTCCAGTACATTTTAAATCTTCTTGAATTTCTACGTATATCTTATGGAAAAAATACAAATGAATAAATTATAAACTAAAAGAAGCCTTGCATACCAATGCGAGGATGTGGTAACACTGAGTGCGGGCGGTCACGTGATTGTCGACACCCTCTATGTTACCACATCCCCGCAAACGCCACAAAGTCTTAACCTCGCACATTATTGCCCCAAGACGTTTCCATTCGTTCCTAATGGACTCCAAATGCAAGGAATTTTCTACATTTTAGCGAGCTTATTCACTAAAAAGGCCAGATTGGATTTGGTAACTTGCAGTGAAATTGATACTGGCCGTTGTTTGTTGCCTTATATAGCCTACTCTTTTCTGTATTTTTTCGTTGCCTGCCTTATGTTAGGTAATACCTGATGTAATTCATGCACTCGTTGTACAATATGAATTTCTCATCAGGCTCCATGGCGTGTGTATAGACTCCAGATGCGATTTGTTTTAGGATACAAGAGGAACCGAGCTGAAGATGGCAGACACACGCGTGGCCGCATTATCGTTTATTATCCCAATAGGTTTCCATTAATCACCTCCTTATTCATCTCTGCATTAATACCTTCCATGAAATCAATGTAAAACTCTAGTCAAAGACTTATGATGCATTCCCCACACATCGATATGAATATCTCTTCTAGCAACACCGGTGCCCTTTAATTAATTGCCAGCACTTCAGGGCCGCTTCCCCACCCTCAGGGCGCTACACCGGTGTAGCAGGAGGAAGTGCGACATGAGGAAATAATGAGATATCGTTGTGCACATGCGCTGTTGTCTCAAATACACGCTCGAACACACACACACACACACACGCTCTCTCGTGGCGATGAGTGGCTCTTCTCAGAGCATATTCAAGGCTGTTTTTTTTATCCTCCTTAGTTTATTATACCATCACCCCCTTGCCCACAACTGTGTGGTGTATGAGTGGTAAATGTACGCTGTTCTCTACTTCACATATACGTCTTAACTATTTTCTTCAGGAGTAGGCGACCAATATTTAGTTTATTTAACCAGATAGCCTACTATTATATTTATTGTTGTGCTTTATATCGTCCTGCATCCAGTGTTAAAATGACCCGTGCTGTACAATATATAAACAGCAATAAAGGAATTTAACAGTGGGTTAAGTCGCTACATTGACTCCTCTATACCTGTTATTAAAATTCTTAGGAATGATGTTTTCTATGCCCTCTCTGGCCTCAACCCTCAGAAGGCCCTTATGGAATTCCTCCTATTATCCTTAAAAACTGTACTTCCATACTGACACCCTGCCTGGTCAAACTCTTTCGCCTCTGCCTGTCAACATCTACCTTTCCTTCCTGCTGGAAGTACGTCTACATCCAGTCTGTGCCTAAGGTTGACCGTTCCAATCCCTCAAATTACCGTCCTATAGCTTTACTTTTTCTTTCCAAAGCTTTTTAATCTATCCTCAACAGGAAGATTCATAACCATCTATCCACTTCTGAACTTCTATCTGATCGCCAGTATGGGTTCCGCAAGTGGCGTTCTACTGGTAATCTTCTTGCTTTCCTAACTGATTCTTGGTCATCCTCTCTTAGCCGTTTCGGCGAAACGTTCACTGGTGCGCTAGACATTTCGGAAGCATTCGACAAGGTCTGGCACAAGTCTTTGCTTTCTAAACTTCCCTTTTACGGTTTATATCCCTCTCTCTGTACTTTCATCTCCAGTTTCCTTTCCGGCCGTCCTATCGCTGCTGTGGTAGACGGTCACTGTTCTTCGCCTAAACCTATTAATAGCGGTGTCCCACAGGGCTCTGTCCTACCTCCCACTCTCTTTTTGTTGTTCATTGATGATCTTCTTTCAATAACAAACTGTCCTATCCATACCTATGCTGATGACTCTACTCTGCATTACTCAACATCATTTAACAGAAGACCACCCCCACAGGAATTACGTGATTCCAGGCTGGAGGTTGCAGAGCGCTTGACCTTAGATCTTACTCTTATTTCTGATTGGGGGAAAAGGAACCTGGTGTCCTTTAATGCCTCAAAAACTCAATATCTCCACCTATCAACTCGGCAATCTTCTAAACACCCATTCACTATCCTTCAACAACACTCAGCTGTCACCTTCTTCTACACTAAACATCCCAGGTCTATCCTTAACTCAAAATCTTAACTGGAAACTTCTCATTTCTTCTCTCGCTAAATCAGCTTCCTCGAGGTTGGGTGGTCTGTATCGTCTCCGCCAGTTCTTCTCCCCCGCACAGATGCTGACCATATACAGGGGCCTTGTTCGCCCTCGTATGGAGTATGCATCTCATGTGGTGGGGGAGCTACACACACACAGCTCTACTAGACAGAGTGGAGTCAAAGGCTATTCATCTCAACTCTCCTCCTCTCTCTAGCAATTTGCTACCGCTTAAATTCCGCCGCAGTGTTGCATCTCTATCTTCTGTCGATATTTTCATGCTGACTGCTCTTCTGGACTTGCTAACTGCATGCCTCCCCCCTCCCGCGGCCCCGCTGCACTCGACTATTTACTCTTGCACATCCCTACACTGTCCAAACCCCTCATGTAAGAGGTAATCAGCATCTTCATTCTTTCATCCTCTTCACTGATAAAATCTGGAACAGCCTTCCTTTATCTTTATTTTTTCCTGCCTATGACTTGACCTCTTTCAAGAGGAGAGTATCCATCCGGAATTTTACTTCTTTTGGCCACTCTTTACTTTGAACTTTTTCTAGGAGCAACGTATAGCGGTCTTTTTTTCTACACTTTTTTTTTTATGCCCTTGGGCTGCTTCCTTTCCTGTAAAAAGAGAGAAAAAGAAAACAAAACATTACTTTGACCCAATTCGGCTTTCCGTATTTTCCACCCATCCACTCCTGGGGGTTAGTGATTACACACACACACACACACACACACACACACACCGTCTAACACGTCAAAATAAGAAAAATATGGATGATGATTATTGGGGCGTTGTATCTTGGCGCCGCAACTGCAGGGTCATATGGCGCCGGATCTAGTGCATTCAAAATGACTTGTATTTTAAAACTATATTAAACCGATAAAAAAAATATATATATAAAAAACACCAGTAAAACTATTAAACTACTTATAAATTAAAAGCATTATAAAAAATAAACTAATAGAACTATATAAAACCGGTTAAAAAAATACAAGATAAAAACAACGAAAGAAAGTCAATCAAAACTTACAGGAGGCTGAGGACGCCAGCCTCCTGTAGGAAGCCAAGAACATCATGTCCCGGGGAGAGTGCTTTCTCCCTCAGCACTAATGAGAGAGAAACTTCCACCTCCGCGCCGACATCGGGGGAGGTACCGCTTTCGCAGGTCCCACAGACTGGGGCACTCGATCAGCAAGTACCGAACAGTCAGGGGGACCAAACAGTCCTCACAATGAAGCTGAACTCCCCGGGACATGAGGAAACCATGTGTGTATCGAGTATGACCCATCTTAAGGCGGGTCAGAGTAGTCTTCTTACGATTTATAATATGGGAGTACGACCAGGGACGCACACCCCTGGTTGTGACTTCTCCCATCTTTGTCGCGGCAATCACAGCCTCCCACCTGCGCTGCCACACACTCTGGAGTGTATACCGCACGGTGGGATTCCAGTCCCTAAGTGGAAGAGCGCACTGTAATGAAGGACGAGAAGCAGCGACCCGTGCCACCTCAACGGCCTCCTCATTACCACGCACAGAGATGTGGGCAGGTACCCAACAGAAGGTCACCTGATGCCCACGCCTTTTTGCTAAAACTAGTCAGCTAAAAATATCTAAAATGATAAGGTGGGTGCTCCTAAAATCTCCTATTGCGGTCAGGGCTGCCTGTGAGTCAGAGTAGACAGTATAAGTAGTATCAGCGGGCAGAATGAAGATGGTGCGGATAGCTAAAAAAAAATGGCAGTTAGTTCTGCGGTAAAAATTGAGGCAATAGCAGGCAGGGTTCCGGAACGGGAAGAGTCTGGAAAGACAGCTCCAAATCCAACGCCAGCATCGGATTTGGAGTCGTCCGTGTATACTGGTACAGAGGTGGCGTGATTAGCTGAGTGGGACAAGAAAAGCTGTCGAGCAGTTGCCGTTGACATGCTTGCTTTGTTAAGTTAAAATACCGGCAGAAATGTGTGTTTGGTAACTCCCACAGTGTGATGGGGAGTACCTGGTAAACTGCTGTTGGAAAGTATGGTAGTGAGAGGTCCCCAGTGACATTCCGGACACGGAAACCAAAGGGGCGAGATAGGATAGGCTTGATTCTGTATTTTATATCTGCATTAGTGTCTATGGCAACGGTGTAGGCAGGGTTGTTATGTTGGCGTTGTAGTCTGTACCAGCAAGTCTAAGGGTGGCACTCCTGTGTCGACTAAAAGACTTAATATGGGGGATGATCTAAAGGCACCAGTTGACTATCGGACTGCCGCATGATGGACTGCATCAAGTGTGCGGCGGCGTGCGGTTGTTGCCGATGTGTATACTTCGCAGCCGTTGGACAGTCTCGAACCAATGAGTGCCTCCATGGTAAAGGCGTAGGAGTATTGTGCGGTCTGCGCCCCAAGAAGTGCATGAGAGGACACGAAAGAGATCGAGCGATCTCATACACTTCGCTTTTAAGGCTTTTAGGTGTGGAAGCCATGTAAGGCTCCTGTCGGAAACGAGACACAAGAACTAGTGTTCTTCCGCAACAGGTAGACGTAAACCGCACATGATGAGATCAGGGTCTGGATGGTGGCTTCTCAGGCGGCAAAAAATGCATGGCAACCGACTTGGCTGGTGAGAATCGGAAGCCATGTTTCTTCGCCCATCTGAATGTCCAGTCAATGGCATTTTGCAACCTTCGCTATGCTGTGGACATTCGAGTCGCCGAGAACCAGATTGCCAGGTCGTCGACGTAGAGGGAGGACGATACCCCCTCAGGAACCGACGTTGTAATGCCATTTATGGCTACAGCAAAAAGGGTGACACTCAGGACGCTTCCCTGGGGATCTCCTTCCTGCTGTTCATAGGATGGTGAATAGGAGTTACCGACTCTGACTCGGAAAGTCCGATCTTCAAGAAACCCCTTAATAAACTTTGGCATCCGTCCACGGAGACCAAAGTCATGGATCTGCTTTAGTATCCCATATCTCCATGTCGTGTCGTAAGCCTTCTCGAGGTCAAAGAAGATGCACACCATGTGTTGTCTGTCTGCAAACGAGCGGCAGATAGCTAACTCAAGGCGCACGAGGGCGTCTACTGTTGTTCTCATTTTCCGAAACCCTGACTGGTAAAGAAATAAGTGGCCATTGCTCTCTAGATGGTGTACAAGGCGAAAGTTTACCATCTTCTCCAGGAGTTTGCATAGACAGGATGTTAGAGCAATTGGTTTGTAGTGCAAGGGCTGTGAACTTTCCTTCCCAGGTTTAAGGATGGGAAGTAGAATGGCTTTGCGCCATTCACTTGGCATGGTACTAGTCAGCCAGACTTTGTTGCATATATGGAGCAGCAGTGTCGTGGTGGTAGGGCTAAGGTGTCTGATCATGGCATATTATTAGGGCCGGGCGACGTGTCGTTGCAGTGGGAAAGAGCTGATTGTAGTTCTCGCATCGAGAAGGGAACGTTGTATGTTTTTGTGTTTAGAGATGAGAAGTCTAGGTGTAGGAGTATGGAGGAAGACACCTACCGAACGGGCGCAAGCCACTCCAAACCCTTCTGCTTATTCTGTCAAACTGTTCTCTCCGTTGGGCTCCTCCGATCACAATCTTATTTCTGCATCCTGTCCTATCGCTCCTGTACACCCTCTTGTTATAGTAGGATATCAATGTATTATTATTATTATTTAATATCACCACGAATTAGGCATACAATTGTCAATGGAAAAAACCCACGACAGATAGATCACGCCACCTTATAGGAATGTCGTCCGTCAGTGTTTACCGTCTCAGTTTTGTATACTTCGCACTTCGATGGTGCGCAGAGGTCACCTTGACGTACGTGACCAATTGTAACAATTATTTTCCAACCTGTAACTCGTCACTCCTTCACGAGAGTCCGACTGACACACAACGACAGTCACTCTCGCTCCGACGCTCCTGTACATAGGCTACGAATATATTCACCTTAAGGAAGCTGAAGTCTTAATCAACGCCCTTTAAACGCCCCCCGACAAGCCCGTTACATTTGGTGGCAGCGGTGGGATGTTGTTAATATAGACTTATTACAGCTCCCCCAGAGCCAACATGGTTCGCGCTACTTATTGGTGTGCGTCGACCAGTTCTCTAGGTTTCTAGTTCTAGCGCCTCTCAAGGACAAGACAGCCACACGCGTGGCCCATGCCCTCGTGACTCACGTGTTGTGTCCACATTCGTCTCCTCGAATTTTTTTGAGTGACAATGGCACCGAGTTTATGAAATCAGTATTGAGCGAAATATGCGCTCAGTTTAACATCACGCAATCCTTCATCACAGCTTACCACCCAGCTGCTAATGGGTTGGCGGAGAGGGCTAATAGGAAAATCTTACAGGTCCATAGGCCTATCGTGAACGATCTCCACGATAACTGGGAGGATTGGCTATCGCATATAACCGCTTCCATAAATACGTCGGTAAACGACTCTACGGGGAAGTCTCCCTACTACATCTTATATGGGGTGGAGAAACGTCTTCCGTACGACCTCCTAACAATCCCACAACAACCTCTCTACAACATTGATAGGTACGTACAACAGCAGATGCATATGTTTTCCAAGATACCCTCAGAAGTTAGGTGTACGTTAAAAGCTACGAAGGTTGAAATGATGTCAAAACAACACAAACAGGCCGTCCCGGTGAATTTACAAGAGGGTGACACAGTCATGATTAAGCAAGCGGAAAGGAGTTCGAAACTGGGGGCTAAATTTGTGGGTCCTTACCGAGTTGTTCGAAATGTCAGGGGAAATCGGTTCGAGGTTCTCGAGTCGAATAGTGGAGTCAGTCTAGAAGTTCACAGTGATCGTCTGAAAGTAATTCCCTCACCTTTGGACCTTGATATTGGTAATTCTCCCTCAGAGTCAAATGTTCAACAAGATGATCCCAACACCCATAGCTATAACTTGAGACCACGGGTTTAAATACTTCATTCCCACCACTTTCAGATCATGATGTTGCGTTTTCTGATCATCTTGCTGTCCCTCGGCTCCCTGCTTGCAACAACGCCCATCCACCTGAAGCCTGGTGCCCTCACGGCACACATAGGGGAGGTCTTCCTCATAGAAGATGTGCTCCTCGTAAAATATCCATATACATTCTTGACCAACACAACTGACACAATCAGGATAGTCTCAGAAAAACTACTCGGCATGGCAGACGCCATACGGGCTACCATGACTAGGGAATCAAAGGCACCTTCTAGTACCAACTCTCTGACTCTTTTTCAACTACTGGAGGATAGGATTCTGTTCTTACGGGGAAAAGTTGATGAGGTAGACATGGATTATAGTTTTCACTCAGTTCACTCTCGGGTAAAGAGGGGGTTGCTCAACATCGTTGGGTCCGCCTCAAAGTTCCTTTTCGGTACGGCTACCGACGAGGACGTTCGCGATTTGCGGGACCACTACGCTCATGTACTTTCCTTTGCTGCTCGAAATCGCAGGGTGATCAACGCCAATTGTAGAACACTTGCGCGATTGCATACTAACATTGAGGAACTGCTAGAGCAGACAAATAAGATGGTAGAGGTTATCAACATAGTTGTCAAACAGATCGACCAGGTGAATCAGTTGCTCCTCCTAGATCAGGCCTTGCATGTATTGGAAAACGTCATTAACTCCGTCGCAACGGCAAATCAGCAGGTTATTAGCAACATGGTTGATGCAGCGCACGGTAGTCACACCTGCCTTGTTCCCTCTACACGATTTGAGAACGACTGCCCATATCGGGTATCAAAATTATAGCCTAACACCTTTATTCACCCCAGACATGAGTCAATATTTTTACCCCTTAATTGAGTCCAGCCTCACCCCCGATGCCATAATCATTCATGTTCCATTTCAGACGGCGGACGTGTTTGAGGCACACGAAATTGTCCCGTTCCCTTTTTCAGCTAAGGACAGTGTGTTAGCCCTGGACACGTCCCCGTCTCTTGTTCTAATCGCGAAGGATTCCGCTCTGTATTCAACGGGTAGCTACTCACTCTTGCAGTATTGCAAGGAGACGGTCTTCGGGCGATTCTATTGCTCTGCGTCTCTCTTTGCCTTCCTACCAGTTCGGGGAGGGGTATGCGAGATCGCCCTCACCCGCGTGAACGCGTCTGACGCTCTTTCCCTGTGCCCTTACAAGCAGCTAACACCAACGCCTGCTTTCCATAAGAACTTTCAGGGTCTGCATTATTTTTATTTCCCTCAGTCATTCTATGTATCGGTCATCTGCCCGGAGGGTACCAATTATCAACGGGTTACTGGTCACTATGCTATATCCGCTCCACTAACATAACAACGTACCCGTCCCGGATCCGTCTGGTTTTCACGGCCAATATTTCCCATCGAGTGTTTCCTCTACGGTCTCTCGATGACATTCACTTCTCCAGCATCTCGTATGTGACTAATTCCCTTAATTCATTGTCTTTTGCAAACAAAACAGAGTTTGCGGAAACCCTGGAGGAAACGCTGCCTGATTATTTGCATCTCCCCTACCTGTACCCTGGATTTTTTATACCAATGTTTCTGATGTTCGTCAGTCTCGTCGTCATGTGCTACCTTATTAGGAGGAACTCTGTCCTGCACGATTATTTGGTTGTACAGACACGGCGACTGGATGCAGGGAGGCCACTGGCAAGGTAGTTTTTCCTTTTCTCAGACAAGTCAGGGGACAGAAACCTGGCTGCTCCTATACTTAACATTGTACTGTGTTTCACTACTGTATTTTTTTTTAGGAGCTAGATGAACGTTTCATTGTCTGTAACTATGCCAGTTGATAGCTTCTTATACATGTGTCTTTATATTTATCTTTTGAGAGATTTCTTATGTTTCATGTCACACACTGTGGTTTACCTCTCACTATTTATATAACTCCACATATGTTCTTACATAGCCAGTGTTTTAATGTAATTGTATCATAGGCAGTCTGCTTGACAAACTCCCACTATGTATGTTCATGGTAACCAGACTGCTATTTAGATTTTTGTATATCGCGAGGTCGCGATCACTGGTAGGTGACCGAGCAGTGTTATAGTAGGATATCAATGTATTATTATTATTTAATATCACCACGAATTAGGCATACAATTGTCAATGGAAAAATCCCACGACAGATAGATCACGCCACCTTATAGGAATGTCGTCCGTCAGTGTTTACCGTCTCAGTTTTGTATACTTCGCGCTTCGATGGTGCGCAGAGGTCACCTTGACGTACGTGACCAATTGTAACAATTATTTTCCAACCTGTAACTCGTCACTCCTTCACGAGAGTCCGACTGACACACAACGACAGTCACTCTCGCTCCGACGCTCCTGTACATAGGCTACGAATATATTCACCTTAAGGAAGCTGAAGTCTTAATCAACGCCCTTTAAACGCCCCCCCGACAAGCCCGTTACACTCTGGACCCAACGAAGAGGCGATGCTTCTGGCATTTTGCTTCAGCTCGGTGGGACGACCTGAGGATGTACTTTTCCGATTTCCCGTGGAATGATTATTGCTTCCAGGATAGAGACCCTTCTGTGTGTGCTCAGCGCATCACAGAGGTGATTGTCTCAGGAATGGAGGCATACATTCCTCGTTCTTTCTCTACTCCTCACGCTAAAAAGCCTTGGTTTAATCACGCTTGTTCTCGTGCTGTCAATGATAGAGAGGCAGCTAACAAAAGGTACCAGAGCCTTCAAACTAATGCTAATTATGAACTTTACATTTCTGCCCGAAATCGTGCCAAATCTATTCTCCGACTAACCAAAAAATCTTTCATTAATAGAAAATGCCAAAACCTTGCTTTCTCTAACTCTTCCCGTGACTTCTGGCATCTAGCCAAAAACATCTCCAATTTCACTTTTTCATCTTTCCCTCCACTCCTCAGTCCTGACGGCAACACTGCCGTCTCATCTATCTCTAAGGCTGAACTCTTCTCTCAAACTTTTTCTAAAAACTCCACTCTGGACGATTCTGGGCATATTCCTCCTACTCATCCACCCTCTGACTCCTTTATGCCTGTTATAAAGATTCTTCAAAATGATGTTTTCTATGCCCTCTCTGGCCTCAATCCTCAGAAAGCTTATGGACCTGATTGAGTGCCTCCTATTGTCCTTAAAAACTGTGCTTCCGTGCTGACACCCTGCCTGATCAAACTCTTTCGCCTCTGCCTGTCAACATCTACCTTTCCTTCTTGCTGGAAGTATGCCTTCATACAGCCTGTGCCTAAGAAGGGTGACCGCTCCAATCCCTCAAACTACCGTCCTATAGCTTTACTTGCTTGTCTATCTAAAGCTTTTGAATCAATCCTTAACCGGAAGATTCAAAAGCACCTTTCCACTTCTGACCTTCTATCTGATCGCCAGTATGGGTTCCGCAAGGGGCGTTCTACTGGTGATCTCCTAGCCTTCTTAACTGACTCTTGGTCATCCTCTCTTAGCCGTTTCGGTGAAACCTTTGCTATTGCGCTGGACATATCAAAAGCTTTTGATAGGGTCTGGCACAAATCTTTGCTTTCCAAACTACCCTCCTACGGTTTCTATCCTTCTCTCTGTACCTTTATCTCCAGTTTCCTTTCTGACCGTTCTATTTCTGCTGTGGTAGACGGTCACTGTTCTTCCCCTAAATCTATTAACAGTGGTGTCCCACAGGGTTCTGTCCTATCTCCCACTCTTTTTCTGTTGTTCATTGATGATCTTCTTTCCAAAACGAACTGTCCTATCCATTCCTACGCCGATGATTCCACTCTGCATTACTCAACTTCTTTTAATAGAAGACCCACCCTACAGGAACTTAACGACTCAAGGCTGGAGGCTGCAGAACGCTTAGCCTCAGACCTTACTATTATTTCCGATTGGGGCAAGAGGAACCTGGTGTCCTTCAACGCCTCAAAAACACAGTTTCTCCATCTATCCACTCGACACAATCTTCCAAACAACTATCCCCTATTCTTTGAAAACACCCAGCTATCACCTTCCTCAACACTAAACATCCTCGGTCTATCCTTAACTCAAAATCTCAACTGGAAACTTCATATCTCATCTCTTACTAAATCAGCTTCCTCGAGGCTGGGCGTTCTGTACCGTCTCCGCCAGTTCTTCTCCCCTGCACAGGGGCCTTGTCCGCCCTCGTATGGAGTATGCATCTCATGTGTGGGGGGGCTCCACTCACACAGCTCTTCTGTCTCATCAGCTCTCCTCCTCATACTGATAGTCTTCTACCTCTTAAATTCCGCCGCAATGTTGCCTCCCTTTCTATCTTCTATCGATATTTCCACGCTGACTGCTCTTCTGAACTTGCTAACTGCATGCCTCCCCCCCTCCCGCGGCCACGCTGCACTCGACTTTCTACTCATGCTCATCCCTATACTGTCCAAACCCCTTATGCAAGAGTTAACCAGCATCTTCACTCTTTCATCCCTTACGCTGGTAAACTCTGGAACAATCTTCCTTCATCTGTATTATCTCCTGCCTACGGGAGGACATCTCTCCTCCCGTATTTGACCTTGCTTTTGGACACCTCTTTTGTTTCTTTTTTAGGAGCAGCGAGTAGCGGGCTTTTTTTTATTATTGTTTTCTTTTTTTGTGTGCCCTTGAGCTGCCTCCTTTGTTTTAAAAAAAAAAAAAAAAAAAAAAAAAAAGTCTCTCCTGTTCTTCCAAGTTCGGGAGGTCTAAAGTCCGGCTTATACACAGCAGCAAATACACTGACTATGGCGTTGGCGGCTTCGGCGCTCCCTACTATTATGTTGTTGATCTTGAGTGCAGGTGGTGGGCTCGTTGAGAACTTTCCTGCAATTTTGTCTACCCTCTTCCACACTTGTGTCATTTGCGTCTGCGAGTTAAGTGTGGCAAACGAGGACCGCCGTGCTTCTTTTAGTGTCCCGCGTGCTTGTGCTCGTGCTTTCTTGTAGGCGATGTGATTGAATTCTGTCCTATGCCTCTTGTAGCGGTTGAGGGCCCGGCGTCGGCAAGCCACTGCCTGCTTGCACTCGTCCGACCACCATGGCACCGGCCGACGCGACGAATTTCCCGTTGTCTGCGGGGTTGTGTGTTCTCCCGCCCGGTGAATGTGCGCCGTAAGAAAAGTAACTGCATCCTCCGATCTAATTTCCAACGTGGTAACCAAGGTAACGGTTGAAAAGTGGAGTGGGAGATGAAGCTGGGGTAGTGGTCGCTGCCATGTAGATCCTCTGATATTTCCCACCTGAAGTCCAAGTATGCATCGGGGGAACTGAGCCAGAGGTCAATAATTGACCGTGTATCTGTTTGCATATGGTAGTGTGTTGGATGGCCGGTGTTCAATATACAGAGGTCTAAGTCTTCAATCACAGATGCAACAGTGACTCTTCTTGGGTTGCTGGTGGTATCTTCCCATAGTGTTTGGCGACTGTTGAAATCGCCAACTATTAGGAATTGTGAGGTCAATTGGCGTACTATAGTGTCAGGAGGTCTTGCTGATCGAGTGGTGTACTGGGTGGTAGATAGAGGGAGCATATAGTGTTGGTACGTGTTATGTGGATTTGAGCAGCAGTAGCCTGCAATGGAGTGTAAGTGAAGTGTGTTCTATGTCGTTGGAGATGAGAAGACAAGTACCTCCCGAAGGAGCTTGTATGGGATCTGCTGGCGAGTATATGGCACCGTAATTGCGTGGGGGAGGATGAGCGTATGCTCCTAAAAGTGTCTCCTGTAGGCAGAGACACTGTGGCTGGGTGTCTTTAATTAGGAGCTGGAGTTCCTCCCAGCTTCCTCTTAGACCGCGACAGTTCCACTGAAGGATCTTGAATTTATCTTTGTTTCTTCAGGGCGTCCCCGGAGACGGACCTCCCTGTCGTAGCACCGGACTTTCGCTGGAATATAGATCCCAGCACTAGCATTTTCTTTATCGGCCCTATGGCCGATGTGACGGGCCGGGGAACACCTAAATTTCCCAGGCTTCCACCTTCTGCCGTTGGCTTCCTCACCCTGCCCCCTTCAACCTTCCGCCACCCCGAAGAAGCGGCAAGGGAGCGAGCCACGGGTGGAGCCCCCAGCACAGGCTGTGCGGGGGATAAGGACACGGGCGACGGCAGGGCCGCACCGTGACCCTTGGCAGCAGCAGTCACCGGCTGAGGGTCAGCTGGGGCCACTGGTGCAGGGGTAGCGGCTGCAGCCGACACCCGGGATTCTTCCAGCGACCCAGAGTCGGGCGCTGGAGAAGGCACTTAAGCAGAAGGAGTGTCACCGAGGGGCTCCTCACTGCTGATGGGGATCATCAGCAGGCGTCTGATTGGATGAGGTGGCCTTTGGATACAAACTTGAAGTTCTGGGAGGAGCAGACTTGGTAGTGGCAGAACGGCGATGGGAATGGGCATTGAGGGCAGCGGCCTAAGTCATTCCGGGGCTGGACATCTTGTTGAGGGCAAGTTGTTTCGCCTCAGCAAAGGACACCCTTTCCTGGCTGCGGATACTGAGGACTTCCCTTTCAAAAAGGTAGCGCTCACATTCCTTTGATGAATCAGGATGAGGCGCACCACAGTGATAACACCGCACAGGGCCAGTGCAGTCGTCACCGTGGTTATCCGAACCACAAGACACACGCTTTCGCAAGATGGCGCCACTATAAACACTCGCCTGCGCCAGAACGGGCTGGGCTGACCATCAGGCCCCACCTGGAAGAAGCCTTGGGCCGACCATCAGGCCCCACCGGGAAGATGCCTACCGGCGCAATAGGCAACAACGTAAAAAAAAAAAAAAAAAAAAAAAAAAGTCCATTTTTTTAAGCAACGACAAGTTTTGGTGACGTGACCATATGCTTGACAGTGGAAGCATCATATTGGGTTGGGGACATAGGCCTTCACGTTAAGGTTAACAGTCTTTGGCAGTACTAAACGGTTGAATGTGATGAATAGGGTTGGTGTAGGTGTGAGCACCGTCTACTCTGCGTTGCACTCGTCGCACTGAAGTCACATCGTAGTTTTTTAATTCGGTCACCAGTCTTTCTTCTGAGTAGCGGAGAAGGTCCTGTGAAAAGACAACTCCCCGAGATTGGTTCATGGTGGCATGGGGAGCGCAAGACACTGATGCACCTGGAACAGAAGTAAGCAAGCGGAGCTTTGAGCTCTTCTCAGGTGACGAAACTTCAACAAGCAAGCTCCCGTTCCTTTGCGGCATGATCTTGGGCTCACGGCCGCAAGCCTTGACCAGGGAACGGTGTACTTCAAAGATGTCGAGGTCGTTTATCGAGAAGCCATCCACAGACTCGACTACAATGTACCTTTCGTATGAAGCAGGCTCATATATATATATATATATATATACATTATATATATATATATATATATATATATATATATATATATATATATACCAGGCAGAACTTCAATTTGGGAGACTGGGGAGTTCCCAGGTTTACGTGAACTATCCCGTGGACCTTTCTGTCGCACGGATTTGCCGTGGGCAGGCCCTCCTGGGGGTAGGGACTTCCCAGAAGCACCACCAGGAGCCGTGAAAGACTCCAAGGTGGCGATGAGAGTTGACCTTGTGAGGGTAATCGGGGACAGGCGGACGTCAGGGAGACAGGCAGGCCAAGGCAGGGAAGGCTTACGCATACACAGGGGGTTCGTTTCACTTCCCCACACCCCCACCCACCACGGAGCCCAACAAGGGGAGGCTGGCCGTTGGGGCCAGACCGCACCCAACAGCCCCAGGGGTAATGGAGAAGTATACGCAGCCACTGCCAGGCGTTTAACGGCGGCCGCGGGACCGTTCTGATCGCCCACCCGGCAGTGACCGCTTGACCCTAGCCACCGTATGGCCGTAGCCAGCCCATGACCGGCCGATTGGTTCAGTGGGGCCACATTGAATCGCCCGTCTTACCTCAACCCTCCCACCAAAGCAGCAAGTTGCCCACCGAGAGGAACTACACCCTGCCCCGCGGTGGACTCCACTCTCAGATGAGAGGGCACGGGGAGTATACGGGGCGCCACGCACGGCCAACACGTGGGGAGACAATAGCCCTGCCCTGGGTGGTAAAAGGGCGGGCGCAGGAAACATCACCAGTAGGCTTTCTCTACCGGTGATGAAGGGGGAGCACTTAGTCCACGAGGCCTGCGGACATCGAGCCCTATCGAGGTAGACAAGCCACCACGGTAGGTGATGCCGCCGACTTGGCTTCAAGCCCCGTCACCACGACAAGCTGACTCCCCTTCGACGGGGGGAAAAATATGGAAATGTTGCGGGATGAGTAAAGAGGTGGAGAGCTAGCCTAATAGGATTGATGTTAAATTACTAATGTGTGTGTGTGTGTGTGTGTGTGTGTGTGAGAGAGAGAGAGAGAGAGAGAGAGAGAGAGAGAGAGAGATTTTTTTCAGGAGTAGGCTATCAATAGTTTATGTAGCGATGTTTACCTCTTTTGGCCATTCTTTACTTTTAACTTTTTCTAGGAGCTGTTTATAGCGGTCTTTCTTTCTGCACCTTTTGTATGCCCTTGAGCTGCTTTTTTCCTGTAAAAAGAGAAAAAAAAACTACTTTGCCCCTATTCGGTTTTCCGTATTTTCCAGCCATCCACTGCTGGGGCCGGATTCATCAAGCCATTTACCGGACCTGTGGCTGGTAAGTTTCGCGGTATCTCCGCCCACCCGGTAAATTCGCATTCATCAACCATTTACCAGACCCGTGGTAAGGCCAAAAGTTACCGCGGCTCCTAGCACCCGTAAGTGAGTTACCAGAGGCGTGGTAAGTGGATAGACACTGCCGCGGCTCATGTTCGGAGGTGATTTTGAACCTATGTATATTTTTACCTCGTGACGTGCCCTACACCATCAGAAGCTGAAAAGCATGCAGATTTAGGATCTGGGCTCATAAAAGCGATGTGACGAAAACCAGCTTAGTACGAAGGAATTGAAGATAAATAAATGCAAGAAAATGTGTACTCCCTATTCATTTAACTCTGATTTTCGTATATGTATTTACACATTATTGTTACAATTTTATGCTAGTGTGATGCAGAATTTTCTCAGGAAGATGATGGTGGTCTCCATTTTTCTTAAAAATGAATATTGGGATCAGGAAACGGTGTGGGAGTGAGGTGTATGAAGTCGTCGGTTTGGGATGAACTGGGCACACCCGTGCACGGTCTCAGGCCGGCTTCACTTGCTGGCCGCACTCTATAGTATAAGTCTGTGGAACTGTCCACCCACATGACTTTTCCCTGCTTGTTAAAACACTGCAGAGGGAATAATGTTCTCATCCGTGACAGTCACCTCCTGTCTCAAGTCTCCAATATTCTTGCTGTGGAGTTTAACGTCGTAGAATTTTGCTCTGACCTCCACACTACTCACGAAGCCACTCAGTCATTCACTTCAGCAGCCAAAGCTTCCCACGCCTTCACCCATTGCTTGGCTGCACCAGTGAGGCATGATGACAATTGCCCCCTAGTCAATTTTGGTTGCGAGGGGTGAGTATGGGCAAACATTAGAATAATACCCAATCTTGTGATAGCGAGGCACGCTGTTGGCGTTAGCGACGGAAAACTATAAAGGTAACATTTTTTTTTTTTTTTTTTTTTTTTTTTACGTTGATTGCCTATTGCGCCGGTAGGCATTTTCCCGGTGGGGCCTGATGGTCGGCCCAAGGCTTCTTCCAGGTGGGGCCTGATGGTCGGCCCAGCCCGTTCTGGCGCAGGCGAGTGTTTATAGTGGCGCCATCTTGCATTGGCTCATGCTGCCCCCCGGAACTCGTTCTTGATTCGCTTGGACGGCTTCCTCTAGAGTCCGGGTTGATGGGTGGGCTTCAGGACAGCATGTGGGTAGTTTTAAGCCACTCGGCGGTGACTGAAAAATCCGAGTGGTAGCGTGGGGATTCGAACCCGCGTCGTCCATCACGCGGTGAATGTGGGCCCAGTACGCTACCACCTACGCCACCGCCTACCCAAACATACAAAAATGTTTAGAATATAGGCTACATAAGCGAGTATATTCTTATTTCAAGGATAAATATACAAGTAACGTGCATTCATTCGTAAAAAAACACGTCTAATTGAGGGATTACAACGCTAATTATTTGTTTTAAGGCAGTATTTATGCCTGTACAATAAACATGTCTTGATTTTGAAGTCTGTTTATTAGTAAACAAACGACACGTTAAAGCTAAAATACAGAATCAAAGGTCGCACGTGATTGGCTATCCAGCCCAACCAATCGTTGCTAGGGTGCGAGTTATCGGAGCGTTACCATACTGTTGATGAATGCCGTGTTTGAAAGATGCCGCAGCTCTGGTAGCGCTCCGGTAAATGTGAGAGATACCGGAGGCGTGGCTGGTAAGATTGATGAATCCAGCTCCTGGACGTTAATGATTACACACACACACACACACACACCGTCTAACACGTTAAAATATAATAGAGAAAAATATGGAAATGTTGCCGGATGAGTAAAGACATGGCAAGCTAGCCTAATAGGATTGAAGTTAAAATATTACTGTGTGTGTGTGTGTGTGAGAGAGAGAGAGAGAGAGAGAGAGAGAGAGAGAGAGAGAGAATTTTTATTTTAGGAGTAAGCTATTAATAGTTTATGTAGCCAAGACTTTTTTTTCAGGACTAGGCTATAAATAGTTTATGTTTATCGCTGTTTATATATTGTACATAGTTGGTCATTTTAACACTGAATGCTGGACGATATAAAACAACAATAAATATAACAGTAGGATATCTGGTTAAATAAGCTAAATATTGATCGCCTACTCTTGAACAAAATAGTTAGGCGTATTTGTGAATTATGGGCAGAGTGGTGATGGAATAATAAACTAAGAAGGTTAGAGAACCACTGTCTTGATTATTCACTGAGGACAGCCATCCTCCACCACGAGAGCGAGCAAGTGTGTGTGTGTGTGTGTGCGTGTGGTGGTGTAGGATTGCTCCCTCCCTATAGTGGGAGCACGGGCCTTTGCCAGAGGCAGGGACCCGACAGACCGACTCAATCGGCGGACGTGCCATCCAAGTCGGTCTGTCGACGAGGGCGGGCGTGCCACTGTGTACGAGTATGTGTGTGTTCGTGCGTGTTAATATGAGACAGCAGCGAAGGCGCTCTCATATAAACACGCACGAACACACACATACACAGTGAGACACGCCAGTCCTCGTCGACGGACCGATTTGGTCGGTTGGATTTCGATCGCCCATAGAGTCGGTCTGTCGGCTCATTGCTACGGGCCGATTTTGGCAAAGGCCCGTGCTCCCTCGTGCAAGAGGGAGCACAACGCGGTCTCATTATTTCCTGATATCGCACTTCCTCCTGCTACACCGGTGTGGCGAGACCAATGGTGTCCTGCTGTAAAGACGCCTCCCTCGGCGTTTTGAGCCAGACGTACAGTTGCGTCAGGGAGTGATGCGGCACTTCTCAAAATGTTTCGTCCACCGGCCTCTATATGTTTTGATGCCCTATCTTTTTCCTGAGGTGACGCCGCCGAAGCTGCCGCGACGCCACCTTGTACCTCATAACGCGCTCCACCGGTCACATAGCAAGCTACTTACCAACCTGATTTTGAATGGGGAGAGGGGCCCTTTATACCTTTTTTAGAGGCTGGACGTCATGCTGTCAAGATACCGAAATGCGCTACTTACTGTTGTGCAGGTGGCGATTGTGTTGATGGTTGTAATAGTGATGGTGATGAAAGTGGTGGTTGTAGCGATGGTGATGAGTGGTGGTGATGACAAAGGTGATGTGCTGGCTAACTAAATGCAGTGCAGGAAAAAATAAATCCTAATCCATGATGTGGGCCTTGTTTACCCAGCCAGAAAAGATCTTGCTTTAACCATAAAATAAATATATCTTCGCTGTAACACTGCGGAGCAAATTTTCCTCTGCCAGTCAACAGTCGCATCCAGTTATTATTTCTATTACCTTCCTCACTGCCCCAGCGCGATGTAGCTCCAAAGTAATGACTATCAAAGCTACAAGACAAACACTCTCAGATCACTCTCTCCCAATACGCGTAGAAAATACATAAAAGCAAATTGAATAGAGGTAATACCCTTCCCCAGTCACGAGCTAAGCACACCACTTCTTTATCTTAAAGAATCCTGTAAGCAACTGATTTGATGGCTTGGCCGTTGGCAGTGTTCCCAGTGGAAAAAACTAAAACGTACCATAAAAAATGATCAAAATGTAAAAATGTACCACATGGCTGAAAAAAAGTATCAAAAAAAGTATCAACCGGTAATTTTAAGTAATTTATATTTTACAGTGAGGAAATTACTTAAATAATATTTTTTTTAACTCTTACTCTTACGTCTGGCAGTGATGTAGGGTGTACACAGTCTGCAGTGTCTATTGCAGCATGATGACTTGTATGATAACAGAGAGAGAGAGAGAGAGAGAGAGAGAGAGAGAGAGAGAGAGAGAGAGAGAGAGAGAGAGAGATTAAAACTTATAATTAAGATAACAAAGACAATGTAGAATTCTAATCTATATGTGGAAAAACAATACATTTGGTATAGATATACAATTTATTACATATCTTACAGAATAATATCTATGCTTTTGATAAATTAACGATCTTATAGCATTCTATGTATAATTCAATGTATAGTGAATGTTGTCCATCATGATGACAATGATATATGAAAGTGCCCCAATATTATCTACCATTTCACAATGCTATCCAGCTCCTTCCTAAATAAAACTGTTTTATTTTTTTAATAAACCGAGAGAGCAGCTCAAAAATAACAAACAAAAAAACCCCGCTAATCACTGCTCCTTAACAAGAAAAAGAAGAGTAGTTAGTTACTTGAGCTTAAAATACCGTATCTCCTCTTTAAGCAATTAAAACAATAAGTAAAATATTATTGATTTCCTACTTTTGGTCATTATCACATTTCATTTTTCACATTTCCCTGGATGCATCGGTGAGAAGAAAATGTATCATTTTTCTTACTAAATTGGTAAAAAAGTATCAAATTTTTCCTCAATGATAATTTCGTACCACTTTAGCTTAATGTCGTAAAAATGTACCGCTACCGACAAAAAGTATCAAAATGGTACTTTTGTACCGTCACTGGGAACCCTGGCCGTTGGCCGTTGACAACCCCGATATAATAGACAGTGACAGTTGTCCTAAGTTTGAGGTGCCATGCAGGAATATATAGCCGATAATATTTGTCTGAAAATTCATTCGGTGCTTCTCATCTCTGCAATAAAAAATAAGAATATAGTAATGTGTTAAGAAAAAAAGACTTTAGAAACAAACTTTTATTGCACACACACACACACACACACACACACACACACACACACACACACGTGCACACACGCACATACGAGCACACACGCACATACGTGCACACAGGCACATACGCGCACACAGGCACATGCGGGCACACACACACACACACACACACACACACATTAAAACTAAATATTTTCCATAGTTCACAGCTAGCTACCGTTAAAGTCTTAGATGGACATCAATCCAACAAGTAAAATATAATAAAATATGAATCTCAGTATCTGGAGACATTATTGTTCCATTGTCTGACATGCTTTAATGCTCTCTCTCTCTCTCTCTCTCTCTCTCTCTCACACACACACACACACACACACACATTAAAACTAAATATTTTCCATAGTTCACAGCTAGCTACCGTTAACGTCTTAGATGGACATCAATCCAACAAGTAAAATATAATAAAATATGAATCTCAGTATCTGGAGACATTATTGTTCCATTGTCTGACATGCTTTAATGCTCTCTCTCTCTCTCTCTCTCTCTCTCTCTCTCTCTCTCTCTCTCTCTCACACACACACACACACACACACACACACACCACTTTTACAAATAGTATTTCGTAGAGAATCCTCTCTTTTCTATCACTTCTTCCAGCCTCCTTGGCATAGACATTACTAGATTATTACATACATCTTCTGACCGTAAATCATCCCATATGTCTTTTGCATGAGCAATAAGGTTTTCTTTTTTTCTGGGCACATTGCAGTCCCATTTTTTTACCATTTTTGCCCAAAGATTTTCAATGGGCATCAAATCTGGAGACTTTGATGGCCAGGGAAGTCTTACAACATCCGGGTGTTCCCTGAACCATTCCTTTACGGCCTGGGAATTGTGGGTTGGAGCATTATCCATCGCAATGATAATTGGTTGTGGTGGTGGTATCAGCATTGCTCTTACAGTTGGCAGCATAATTGTGTCCAATATCTCTACATATTGAAGTGAAGTCAGGCGCTCCTCAATTTCAGCTACCTCCCCAGGTCCGCTTGCTGACATCCACCCCCAGAGTCCGACCGTTATCCTGCCACTCCTTCTCGAATAGTTGATGTTTTGAGTTTCATACCTGAAATTAGAATTAAGAAATATAAGTATTTTCTGTTTAAATAATTGAAGCCTTAATGAATATATGTTTATTATCCGAGAGAGAGAGAGAGAGAGAGAGAGAGAGAGAGAGAGAGAGAGAGATATTGAGAGTGAGATTGTGTGCTACTTTATTTTATTATGACATAAAATCATTTTATTTTTTCAGCTTTTTTGGCTTATAAAAAGTTTTAGATGTCAATATTCACTGCATATGCATATATATTATTGCTTAGAATATTATAGTACCGTCAACAAATATAAAGTCACCATTATTTTCTGTAACAATAGAATTAACTGTTCAAGAAACCAGCATGGACTCGTTGTAAAACATAATGTCATAAATACTCAAAGATCGTGGCACTTTTGACAAATAGCTCAAAAGGTAAACGAAAAAGTCTTATTAGGGGCAATGCGTGGCATCAGAACTGATATTAATAGCCTACTAAAGAACCCGATAATAAATCCTCGGGCGGCAACAACAACTGAGCTGGCGATGTGTGTGTGTGTGTGTGTGTGCACCGCACCCAACTGCTACCCACAGCCAGAGGGGGATGGGGAGAGGCTAGCAAGAGAGTCTTGGGGAGGAGGGTGGATAGTTTCGCGAGTCAGAAAAAAGGGAAAACAATCTGTGAATATTTAATGAAGTATTAAGGTCTGCTAATTTTATAAAAGTGCTTACAGTAAAGTAACAGATATGAATGTAAAGTTGATGAAATGGACTATGTCACTAATGCCTTTGAAAATTACTGTAATTAATTACTTTTTTAAATACAGCCATTTGCTTCTTCTCTGCGACTTTATAGTGGTGGCTTTATACCAGTTCACGGTTGAATTTATTTCTTATTCTCACCTTGTTTTGTCGAGACGCCAGCAGTGTAGTCTCCCGTGGTCGTCAGAGGCAAACGTTTTCTCGTCGCAGAAGACGACCTGTTCCCAAAACGTTGCCTCGACCGGGAGATATTCCAAAGCGAAGCCCAGGCGCTCCTCCCTGTTGGTGTCGGTGAGGAAGGGCTTGGTGGCTGGCGTCCGGTGGTGCAGGCCAGCTTCATGGAGTCTCTTCCTCACCGTGGTGATCCCTACGTTAATGCCCGTGGTGACCTTGATCTTCACAGCTGTGGTGAGGGGATTGTCTCTTGCTTGGCTGATGATGCGCTCGTCTTCCTCCTGGGTGGTGTGGCGTGGACCTCCAGGTCTTCTTCTATTTTCAAGGCTGTTTGTCTCCGCATGCCTTTTCTTCCATCGTTGAATTGTGCAGCGATTGACATTAAGTATTCTGGCAATGTCCTTTGTCTTCATATTAGCATTAGCTAGATTAATAATGGTTTGTCGCTGATCGACAGAAGTCTCTCCTGCGTTGACACGCCATGGTGCAGTATGCAGTATGTGTTGTTGTGCATTCCGCCGCCAGACTTGTCAAGCGAGTGCTTGTGAGCGCATGTTATACCATTATAATTTTAAATTTAAAGTGATCACGAGTAATATACTGATTTTTTTTACATTCTCAAATGAACGTAATCTAATATGACCGCTGGAATATATTTATTATTTTCTTAAAATGTAATTACAACTTAGGACTGCTGTTGACTAATATCCATGTGAACGATGCTTCCGCTCTCAAAATGTTTCGACCGTTCCTCACAAACACAACACGATTTAATGGTTGTTTCTGATTGTTTCTCGTTTATTACTTATATTTAATTAATTGTAAGTAATAATGAGGAGAAATATTGACGCCTGAGGCAACAAAACAAAAAAATATCGGAAGAATTACAAGCTACTTCCTGAACGAAAATCAACGGACGGTGCCGCCTCATTCCCTGACGCAACTGTACGGTTCAGGTTCGCTCTCCACTCCACTTCCCAACGCCGAGGCGGTTAAGGGTAGCTATTGTCGGTTCACCCTATTCTGAGGTGTGCATTATCGTGCGCTGGCAACCTGCTGTGTCACGGCTTGTCCGATTTCGTGGATAATGTATGATAGCCTACGCACAGTAAACAGTCGTCATTGTAAATAATTTGCACGTGTAGCACAAGGAGGTGCAACATCTGGATATAATGCGACATCGCTGTGTGCATGCGCTGCTGTCTCATAACCACACGCAAGAACACACACACACGCTCGCTCCCTCGTTGCGGAGGATGCCTCTTCTCAGAGCATAACCAAGGATTTTTTTTTTTTCCCTCCTTAGCTTATCATAACAACCACTTTGCCCACGACTGTGTGGTATATGAGAGGTAAATGTACGTTTTTCTCTACTTCAGAAATACGCCTCAACTATTTTGTTCTTGAGTAGGCGATTAATATTTAGATTATTTAAGGGTAGAACATACGATTTACTGAGCATAAATATGAAAAAAATATGGATTTTTTTTTTTTTTCACCAGGAGTGAGCTGAATCCTCGGAGCGTCCAGACGCAAGATATTACGGCGATAGCGGCCATTTAAACCATTGATTTGCTGGGCCTTTTAAATGCTACTTGATGAATATTGCTATATGCGGATCATATTATTTTCAAATAATATCATATTCGCAAGATGGCGCCACTATAAACACTCGCCTGCGCCAGAACGGGCTGGGCCGACCATCAGGCCCCACCTGGAAGAAGCCTTGGGCCGACCATCAGGCCCCACCGGGAAGATGCCTACCGGCGCAATAGGCAACAACGTAAAAAAAAATTATATAAAAAAAAAAAAAATCCCACTATTTATTTATTTAATATCGAATAACTTGTTTTTTTTTCTTTCGGTACGACACTTGTTTGAACACAGGGAACGGCCTTGAGGCAGCGCGCGCTGAGCACAAGACTCAATCAGCCTTGAATAGAGGGCGTGAGGAAAGCGAAGTTTTTGGCTAAGGGCCGCTTTCACAGTCACGTTTGTTTGTTTTGATCGTTACCAATGAGCGTCGATGGGCGCTACCAACAAGAAATCCACTTTCACAGTCGTCTTTCGCGGCGCTGTTTGTTTGCATCAGTACCATAGATTGGAACAGTGTTGCCAGATTGTCAGAAATTTCTGGAGATCTTCTGAAATTTTGACATTTTGTCAGAATTTAAGAAATTACTGTAAAATCTTCTGAAATTTGAACGAATTGTCAGAAATTCTCCAGATTTTTTGCAAGTTATTGTCCGGGTGTCCGCCCAAACTTGACCGCCATCGTCTCGTACCTCAAGGTTACCGATGAGACGATAAGACCCAACGATATAATCTAAGGGATAAAAATGTAAATACATCGGCAAACAATATAGGTATACAATTGCTTTTAATATCCCAGTAAAAGAGTTGCATACTTGATAAGTATTACACTGCGTAACTTCTAATTAAAAAGATAATATTTAATTCTTGTAATACATACAATGAAAATCTGAATTGTCGCTCAGCCAGCCATGTAACCGATCAAGAAGGTTGGCCGAATACGACAAACCTAACGTAATTAGATTTGCACAACATTTCTTTGGTATTTTGATACTCGTTTTTATCCCAGGAAACAGTAGAGAGGTACAAATAATAAGATTCAGACCCGGGCATAATCTATATATTTACCAAAACGAGTATGGAAAAAACAAAGAAATGTTGTGAAAACAATTAGGTTAGGTTTGGTTAGGTAAGTTAGGTTTGGTTTGGTTATTTTTTATGTGCCGCAGCACATTGTCAGAATTTTTTTGAAATTTCCAGAAATTTTGGCAACAGATCTCCTGAAATTTTACCGGGACCATCTGGCAACACTGGATTGGAACCTCTGGTAACGGAGCCCTGGTAGCCGCGGGGGCTCCCCAATGGAGCTTACCAATGATATTAATTAGTAATAACACATATTCTTGCTCTCAAATGGTTGTATTACTTCTTTAAATAAATGTGAAAAAATATTAAACAATACAGCACCACGTTGCGTTGCATGGCTTCAATGGTAATATGAGAGAAAAATTAAAAGAATTTGAATGACATGAACTCACTTCACCTGCTGACCAGTGCTGCTGAGAATTTCAATTTGACTGATTGATGGTTTATTGTTGCAAAAGTACACAACAAAGAAGAAGGGAGGACTTTAATACTTGTCACCATTATATTCACCTGTTATGCCTTCTTTGTCAAACTCGTATTATTCTAGATAGCCTAATATGTATGCATAGGGCATATATATAACGAAATCAGCCCTATTAAGTAAAGAATAAATGTGAAGTCTGATAAATAATTGTGAATAGTGAATAAATGTAACTGATATAGGTGACGAATCTGTCTTGCTGACATCTGCTAATAAAAGAGAACTTTAGTTAATACTTCTCACCATTATTTCAAGTTTTCTGCCTAGGAAATATTAGGCTACCAGCAGATTGAGGGGTGTATCAGCGAGACACTACACATTTTTTCATCATATCATTCTTCACAGTTACTCTTTATATTTATTCTTCACGTTTACTTTTTATACGTTTATTTTTCACATTTATCCTTCATAATCTTCCGTTCAGCTGATGTAATGTTGACATTTTCCGCCGCTCCGGCATACCAACACTGCCGAATCACGCGCCTTCGTCTTGTCATGACCGTCACCACGCTGGTAGTCGCCGATACCACGAAAACAGCGACTGTGAAAGCGGACCGAAGCGATGGCAACGGCTGTTACCAGGATGGTAGGGCCTTTGGTGAGGGTGCGTACCAGACGACTGTGAAAGCGGCCCTGAGTCTAGGCGGGTTAGTGAATGAGAGGAACAATACCAAATACCGCAAATATTTGACGCTTGAATAAAACCGCCGGCAACTTGTACCAATCACATGATGTGCATCTAACGTTGATATTTCCTTTAGTTAGTATAGGATCTTTAAAATTCAAACAGCATTAAAATCTACTTGAAATGCACCATCAGAAGATGTATTTCGAATATTGATATACTAGGCGTAAATATAGTAAGATTGTAGCTAAACTTTAAGTTCTATTTTCTCAAAATGTGTTTGTTTGGGATGGACGTTATACTTTTAATAACTTTTTTTGTTTATAAAGCTTTAAGCAAATTTTATAAAGCATCATAATATGGAGTATTCATACAGGAATTTCTACCAAAAAGATAGGTCTATGATGAGTGTGAAGGCTTACCTAGAGAATTTAAGATGAACTCTGCTGCTGGACCTGACGGTGTGCCGTCCATCCTTCTCCTGAAATGCAAAGAGGCACTGGCAAGCCCTCTATAAAAGATCTGGCGCCACTCTCTGGACACCGGCATCATTCCGTCCACACTAAAAGGGGCAGTAATCTCTCCAATCCACAAGGGGGGAGACAGAAGCCAAGCACAAAACTACAGACCTGTGGCCCTCACCTCCCATATAGTAAAGATATTTGAAAAAATAATTAGGGATGCAATCATGGCTTACTTAGAGGATAATGACCTCATGAGCAGCTCCCAGCATGGGTTCCACAAGGGAAGATCGTGCCTCTCCAACCTGCTGGCCCACTACGACTGGCTGCTCCAGGGACTTGCTGAAGGAGGTAATGTGGACGTCGTGTACCTGGATTTCTCCAAGGCCTTCGATCGGGTCGATCATAAGAACATAAGAACATAAGAACGCAGGAGTCTACAAGAGGCCGGTAGGCCTGTACTAGGTAGCTCCTTTGACCCTAAGCTCCCGTGTAGCTAACCCCACCTAATATCGCTGTCCATGAATTTATCTAGTCTATTTTTTAATGTGACAATTGTATTGGCACTCACCACATGACTGCTAAGCCCATTCCACTCATCCACCACCCTGTTAGTAAACCAATTTTTGCCTATGTCCCTATTGAATCTGAATTTATCCAGTTTAAACCCGATCATGGCATCCTCCTCCACAAGCTGAAGGCCATGGGGATAACGGGTGAGCTGGGTGTGTGGCTGCACAGCTTCCTCACACACAGGACACAGGCAGTCGCTGTCGATGGCCACATATCACAGCAAGAAAAGGTTGTCAGTGACGTCCCCCAGGGTTCAGTCCTCGGCCCCCTGCTTTTCCTGGTCCTGATGGCTGACATAGAGGAAGTGGTCGACAGCTCCTTTCTGTCTTCCTTTGCGGATGATACCACCCTCAGCCACAGGATTGGAGAGGAAAGTGACACTTTTAAACTATAGCCAAACATACAAAAGATCTTTGAATGAGCAGAAACAAACAATATGAAATTCAACGAGGAAAAATTTGAACTACTGAGACTAGGGCCCAACACTGAGCTAAAAGACTCCACCAACCTATATTCAGGGGGACAGAAAGTGATTCCACCAAGCCGGGTCGTCAAGTGTCTTGGTGTCCACATGAACAACGACACCACCTTCCAGCACCACATCAAGGAAACAACCAGCAAAGCCAGGCGGATGGTCGGCTGGGTCCTCCGAACCTTTAAGTCAAGGGAACAGGAGGTCATGCTGGCACTGTGGAAGGCACTCATACAGCCAGTACTCGACTACTGCAGCCAGCTCTGGTCACCCCACAAAAAGGGTGACATACAAGAACTGGAGTCGGTACAGAGGGCCTTTACCAGGACAATTAAAGGCATGAAGGGCCTCAATTACTGGCAACGCCTACAAAAGCTGGGGCTATACTCTCAACAGAGAAGAAGGGAGAGATATGGGGCCATGTATGTGTGGAAGGTATTGGAGCAGCAAGTGCCTGATCCCACCCCAGAGCTACTAAAGGCCAAAACAAGTGAGCGTACCGGTCGCTTATGCGAGAGACGGGCTCTCCCTTCAACAGCACCAGGGAAAATAAAGACTCTCCTCGCCTCTAGCCTCTCACACAGTGGTCCTAGGCTCTTCAATGTGCTCCCTAGACACGTCAGAGACACCACAGGCTGCTCGGTCGCCAGATTCAAAAAAGGACTGGACAACTTCCTGCAAACGCTGCCAGACGAGCCTCCTGTTCCGGGCTACACGGCTTACTGCACGGCAGCCTCAAATTCTGTGCCGGACCAAATAGCTCTCCTAAGGGAGGACTCTCGGGTCGGCTGCAGCGGTGGCCCACCACAGCTGTGAGGAATACCCTCTAGATTCAACCAAGTGTAACGTCTTTTTTTTCAAGGCAACGCTACATTCCTTCTGACGGCCACTCATTTGATGGTAACGTGGTAGCGGGGTGGTCGTCTGGCTATTTCCGAGCGGTTGTCAATGATGTTAAGACAAGCCTCAGGACAAGTGAACACTCGTTCTGGGTTGTGATGGTTACCTATAGTGCGGTAATGATGGAAGGTGGGTGGATTCCCGTGTGAACCACTCTGAGACAATGTTTAGTTAAGGGGGGAGTGGTGATAATTCACTAACGTGCGTGTGTGGGTGTAGGTGTGTGTTCAGTAATGCCCAAATGGCAGGTTGACAGGCTTGAAATTATAGCACTTACAGTAACTTAATAACTTTTCTTGTGTATGAATATAGTTACAGCCCCTGGGCGGTTAGCGGGGTGACATTTAAAAAAATGAATATATACATAGATGAATATTATTGAACCTAACTAACTATCTATCAGGGAGATTGGGGAACATTTGAATGCTTATCTGTATTGAAGACCCTTGAAGTGATGACTGGTGCAGGATGGAGGAAGGCGCTGGGGCGAGTGAGGCGCCGGCGGGGAGGTGTAGGCTGCCAGGGCCGGTAACTGTAGCACCGTTGTTGACGAGGCCGGGGTTGTGTTGTGTAACGTACCCGCCGGCATACCAACACCGCGGAAGCCAGTTAAAAGCCAACTGGGAAAAATTGGGAATACCCCCTTGTACATGGCCATGGTTATTTACCGGATCCAGTTTCTCCTCAGCCGAAACAATACCCGTAGCGGTTAAAATGATATAAGTAGATAATGGAAGAGAACGAGAAATACGAACCACAGCTTGGTTTGGTACCCCTGATATAAATCCACTCGTTTTTATATATATTTATACGTTACGTCCTAGAAAATAAGGGAAAATTAAGTTTAGAATTAACACACAAAAAGACAACCTCAGAAAGGCAGAGGAAGGATAGATTAATGTACCAAGCTGAAAGGCGAGAAGGGAGAGTGTTAGAACCTGGTGAAGGCCACGTCAGAAGCCAAGGTAACGACTCTAACGAGGCAACTGCTCCCGCTGGCAGATTCATTCTGGACTTAACCTTCCACGGCACAGGTAAGCTCACCGCTCGATAGAGTCCTGAGTGCCTGGGAGTGAGAGATAGCCCTAGCCGGCGTTCATTAGTGATTCATTCTGGACTTAACCTTCCACGGCACAGGTGAATGGCGAGAGACAGCTGAAGGCCGGTGTCCCGGGCTAGGCAAGGCGAGTGGCCCGCCATCTTGAAGCCGCCCAATTGAGAGTCGGGAATGGACCCAGACGCCAGTGGTTAACAAGGGTCATGCCCTCAGTCATGAGTGCCTGAACTGAGCAAAGGTAAGGGCGAGACACTCCAGTCCCTGCCGCCCCCGTGACCAGCAGGCTGGTGATGGGAGTAAACGCCTCCGAAACCCCCCCTTTAGGCACGGCACAACAGCATATTGTGTAGCTCTCAGGCCTCCACCAAGCCAAGGAAATTGTGTCAAACGGGTAAGGGGCACCCGCTGTGTGGATGAGGGGCTAGCAGTGACCTCACCCCCCCTTTAGCTGTAACAGTCTGATCTTTCTCTCATACTTACTCTTTTCTTCCTATTTTTGTTATGAGTGGTTTTTTTTGTGTGTGTGCACGCCGGTGCAGGAAGTTAAAATCGGAGTGTCTAGCCAATCGGGCGGCAGCCCTGTGATATATCCCGACATGTGTTCATCTCTCTCGTGTGTAGCATTTATCAATAAGAATGTTAGGGATTAGAAGAAAGGTTTACAAACAGGGATTAGAAGAAAGGTTTTCACGTTTGTAAACAAAACATGCTACACTTCCTTCGTCTAGTGAGGATATGGTTAGAACCAGAGACCCATAGACGACTTTTCTGGAAGAGGCTTACGCCTGTGACTCCAGCTCCATAGCCTGTCATACTATTAGGTAGGGTTTTCTTTTTTGGGATGGATATTTTGAACTGTGTATTTAAATGCTACACTCCCATCGGGAGTGAGGATTATTGTTAGGGGGAAGGGAACTTGGGAAGCAAATCAATAAATTGTCTTCTGTCTATGTCCTGTATTAATGCATACAGCCTTCCTAGCCTACGGTGCAGTCTCGCAATCTCCCCCACCACGACCTCCGAAGGTAACCACGACCCCACACTACCAAAATTAGGACTGAGGATACCATCTACCTCAAGGAACAAAGCATAGTAAGCTGGGGAGCAGCGGACACTATCTACCAGGTGGGACAGTTGTTAAAGTCAAGTGTTACCTGGCCTGCCAGGGCAGGGAGAGTCTGGGGACTAACCAGTTAGTTTAGTTCCGTCCCACCTGGTTCATAGAACTGCCGTTCCTCGCTTACAGGCTTTGGGGGTTGTGCCATATTACAACCTCCTGGTGGCAGCTTAGAGAGAGGGAACACAGAAGGGAATCGAAGCCAGCCGTACACTCTGTGAGGTTGAGGAATAATGGCGTCACTATTTTTCCTCTTCCACCCCTTTTTTTTGTTTTTCAACAGGTGATGGCCAGGGGTCGAACCCGGGGCTGTTGTAGTTGTTTAAGAGCTGAGGCGTGGTTGAAGAAGCCGTGGAGGTGGTTATGACGGCCAGGCTGGTTAAGGCGTTGTTGAAGAGGTTGCTTCTGCCCTCCTTTGTTTCGCCTCGCCTTGCTGTGTTTTGCTCCGCCTTGCCTTGCTGTGCTCTGCTGTGCCTTGCCTCGCCTTTGCCGTGCTTGTGGTGTTCACAGGGCTGTGATGGACGGTCACGCCAACCTCTCAACGTGCGTCCTTACAGCTCGTCAGTCTCTCTCCCTCTCTCCCCGTGCCTCGCCTTGCCTCGCCTGGTCTCCTGGCTAAGCTCCTCCCTCTTCTTCACGTGACTTGCTCTTATTTGCGCACTCAACTTCCCCCGGTGTACTCCCTGACCTCTGCATTACAACTAGATAATCTATCGCCAGCTAACTAATAATCATTCTAGGGTTCGAGACTGGAGATGAGGGATTTCAGAACCGTCTTTCATCCATTCACACCCTCATTCACGCCAATAATCTCTACTTATCACACACACTCGTTCACCCGTCCACACATCCGCTCACTTGCTCGTTTGTTGTAATATATAATCATTCACTCACTTGCATTCCATACTCACTCATTACACATTTGGACCGTTACAGTATGAGGAAATGATGGTGAAGATGATAAAAGAAAACAATGATGATGATGGTGATGATATGAGGAAATGATAGTGATGAAAGTGATAAAAGAAAACAATGGTGATGATTGTGATGATATGAGAATACACATTTGGACCGTTACACAAGTAAACCAAGTAAGTAAGTAAAACCTTACCAAACCCTAAACAATACCTATTTGGGTCACTAGTGTCTGTTATTTCATTTTTACTTGACTAACCTCCCACCGGCGATAAACCAAACCTAATCATATTAACCTAACCTGGGTAAATTTATCGTTGACATATAGTTATTTCAACTTAATCTGTTATTTAAGATAGCCAGTTTTAACCAAATCAACTATCATTTAGAAAAGTTGATATTTTTAACCTAACTCAAATGTCAGAAGTGTCCTAACAAAATTACCTTCCTTTGCTTATTTTTAGTGACCAAACCAAATCAATTTGACGTACCGGTAGCTCTTAAACCGAACTTGCTCTAGTACTCAAGCTTGCACACTATTAGTTGCATCATTTATGACTTTTTTCCCTTTAATCCTTAATCAACTTGTTTAGAAACCTTGCTCTGACAAACCCACCTTTTTTTTTTCTTTTTTTTTACAACAAAGGAGGCAGCTCAAGGGCACACACAAAAAAGAAAACAATAATAAAAAAAAGCCCGCTACTCGCTGCTCCTAAAAAAGAAACAAAAGAGGTGGCCGAAAGGAAGATCAAATACGGGAGGAGAGGTGTCCTGATACCCTCCTCTTGAAAGAGTTCAAGTCGTAAGCAGCAGGAAATACAGATGAAGGAAGATTGTTCCAGAGTTTACCAGCGTGAGGGATGAAAGAGTGAAGATGCTGGTTAACTCTTGCATAAGGGGTTTGGACAGTATAGGGATGAGCATGAGTAGAAAGTCGAGTACAGCGGGGCCGCGGGAGGCGGGGAGGCATGCAGTTAGCAAGTTCAGAAGAGCAGTCAGCGTGGAAATATCGATAGAAGATAGAAAGAGAGGCAACATTGCGGCGGAATTTAAGAGGTAGAAGACTGTCAGTATGAGGAGGAGAGCTGATGAGACGAAGAGCCTTAGCCTCCACTCTGTCCAGAAGAGCTATGTGAGTGGAGCCCCCCCACACATGAGATGCATACTCCATACGAGGGCGGACAAGGCCCCTGTATATGGACAGCAACTGTGCAGGGGAGAAGAACTGGCGGAGACGGTACAGAACGCCCAGCCTCGAGGAAGCTGATTTAGTAAGAGATGAGATATGAAGTTTCCAGTTGAGATTTTGAGTTAAGGATAGACCGAGGATGTTTAGTGTTGAGGAAGGTGATAGCTGGGTGTTTTCAAAGAATAGGGGATAGTTGTTTGGAAGATTGTGTCGAGTGGATAGGTGGAGAAACTGTGTTTTTGAGGCGTTGAAGGACACCAGGTTCTTCTTGCCCCAATCGGAAATAATAGTAAGGGCTGAGGCTAAGCGTCCTGCAGCCTCCAGCCTTGAGTCGTTAAGTTCCTGAAGGGTGGGTCTTCTATTAAAAAAAGTTGAGTAATGCAGGGTGGAATCATCGGCGTAGGAATGGATAGGACAGTTCGTTTTGGAAAGAAGATCATCAATGAACAACAGAAAAAGAGTGGGAGATAGGACAGAACCCTGTGGGACACCACTGTTAATAGATTTAGGGGAAGAACAGTAACCGTCTACCAAAAGTCTAGCAAAAGTTTCACCGAAACGGCTAAGAGAGGATGACCAAGAGTCAGTTAAGAAGGCTAGGAGATCACCAGTAGAACGCCCCTTGCGGAACCCATACTGGCGATCAGATAGAAGGTCAGAAGTGGGAAGGTGCTTTTGAATCTTCCGGTTAAGGATTGATTCAAAAGCTTTAGATAGACAAGAAAGTAAAGCTATATATACTATATATATACTTCATAAAAGTTCACCTCTCCTAACTCAGATAAATTTCCGATTTGTGTTACTGACTATTTTTTAAACAAACATTTTGATTTTGGATGTAATTTTTTTACCAAACTAACTATCATTCAGGACGTTGCCTTATTTTAACCTAACAAAAAATTATAAACGTCACCTAACCTCATTGATCCTACTTAATGAACGGTAGCTATCCTTTCTGTAAAATACCTCCCAGGAATCCCTGGGTGTTTCAAAATGATACTAATACCCATGCTAGCTAGCATTGTAGTATTGTTTAATTTGTTTTGGTCATGTTTTTTTCCACATTTGAAATTAATTAGTTCACAGTATATTATGGCTTTTGTTATTTGCAGCTTCCTTTCTTACGAAGATCTAAAAGTGAATTTTATGATTATTCTTAGTCTTACTTCCAAATAGCTATAAAAGTCAATCAACAATGCTAAAATCTTTTTGAACAAAAAAAATTGCAAATTGTTCCATGAGTCAAGAGTTTTGACTTCTGGACAAGTATAGATATAGATATAGGGCAGGTACCAAAGCATTTCTAATTGTAATGTATTTATTTGCAGTGATCGTGATGACATTGACAACAACGAGCAAGTCCTCCTAGACCTAGAGTGACCTCAAGCTGGTATTCACCACATAACATTATTGTTTAATCATTTACTTTTTGTCATCCAGCATCAAGCAATCATTCCCAAGCAAGAATATAATGCACAATATAAGCAACTTCAATTGCTAGAAAGTAAGACAATGCTGCCAGCCCATATAGTGTGCATTGTGCAGTAAATAACTCATGTAGATAATGCCTGTTATTCTATCACATACTCGTACTTCTGTCGATGCAATGTCTTTTAGTTCTTGCTTCGGGTATATTAATTACTAATCCATTCTTATTTCTCCGACCACCATTTCCTGTGTCGATATGTCAGTCAGTTCAGTACTTTTATTTTCTTAACTTGTGTTTTGCAATTCTTTGCCAATTAAATCACTGGACACATCTTAATAAATAATACAGATTTAATTATCATATATCAGTCCCATAAGTTTATTTCAGATGCTCTTAAAACAACATCTGTCCATTCATAGTCCAGCTTAACCTGGTAGCAGCAACGGGCCAAATTTGTGGCTTTACCGTGTACCAGCGATGGGCCACATTTTTGCCATGATATAAACCCCCCAAAATAGATGATGCATAAACTGATCACAAATGTGTTGATATATATTATGAAATGGTTTGCGTGAATGATGATTTTTTTCTCATTTTTCTCGCTTGGAGGGGCCTTTAAGAAACATGATCCCTGCAGCTACCAGGTTAACCTCTTTTAGTATAGTACACTAATCAAGAAAAAAACATCCCAACATGATGTGGAAGAAGAAATCAGCTGTCTCCATCAGTCGGGTTTGTGCCATGGCAGCTTTCTCCAGCTGTCCGGCAGAGGTCCAGTCCATGCCATGGAGAAATTCAGCCTCCAACAAGGAGATGGCATGCCAGAGATGGATCTGCAGCTTCTTCTCCAATCAATCAATCCTTGCAATGCCCTTTCTCTTTTCTCTCCTTCTATACCACCATGCTTACACATAACTGATCCAAGGTACTTAAACTCATTAACCTCCTCCATTTCTTCACCATTCAAAATTATTTTGCATTCTTTTTCACATTCAATGCCCACTCTATATGGGCATACAAAATCTACAACCTCCCTTCTACTCCGCTCACAAACCATCACTTTACTTTTGTTGACATTTACTTTCAACTTTCTCCTTTTACATACACTATCAAAAACACTGACCAAATTTTGTAAGTCACTTTCATTTTCTGCAATGAGCACCGTGTCATCAGCAAATAAGATTGAATTCATCACCCACTTCCTTCCCTCCCTCAACATACATTTTTACTTCAATTTCCCCAACTTTGCCCTTCATTTCTCATAACGCCATCCATATAAATATTGAACAACCACGATGACATGACACACTTAAGCCTTAAGCCCACTTTCATCTCAAAATGTTCACTTGTTTCTCCACTAATTTTGACACATGCAGATGCATCCTCATAGAAAGACTTTATTGCATAAAGCAGTTTTCCTCCCACACCATATATCTTTAAGACGTCCCACAATGCCAGCCAATCGACTCTGTCATAACATTTCTCTAGAATAACTAGATCCATGAAGGCAGCATAGTATTTTTTCCTTTTGCTAATATTTTTTCTAATACCATCCTGAAGGAAAATATCTGATCCACACATCCTCTTCCCTTCCTGAAGTCTCCTTGTTCTTCACTGATTTTCTCTTCTGTAAGTCTTTGCGCAATCTCAATTAGGACTTTTCCATATACCTTTCCGAGTAGCCTACACAGAGCAGACTTATACCCCTACAACTCCCACCTTTTTTCTCCCCTCTCCTGCCCTTCCCCTTGTAAACTGGGACCATGATGGCTTTTGTCAAGTCTGCTGGCACCTCCCAACCCCCCGGGTGGCCCTTCCCAGGCCACTTCACATATCTTGACCATTCATATAGTAACTTCATCTCCACACTTCAACATTTCTGCTGTGATTCCACTCAATTCATTCATCATCATCATTTCATCGACGCCTGCTCCTAGGAGCTCCCACCAGGGGATGGCCACGGCAGAAGTTTCCATCTTTCTCTCTCCAGACTCTCCCTCCTTGCCTGCTCAAAGTTTCTCAACGATCTCTCACCCTTCTCCCTAACGTACTCCTGCACCCTATCTCTCCATTTCACTGGAGGTCGTCCTCTAACATTCCCTCCTTCAATCTCACATACACCCTTCTGGTCATCTTACTCTCCTGCATTCGCTCCATGTGGCCAAACCACTTTAAAGTCACTTCTTCCACCACTCCAGACTTATTCCCTTCACCCCCGTGACACATTCCAAAACGCTCGTACACACTTTCATTACTCATTCCATCCATTCTACTCACACCACAAGCACTCCTCAAATAACTCATTTCCACTGCCTGCACTCTAGACCTCTGACTTTCATTCCAGGCCCATGTTTCACTTACATATGTGAGGGTTGGTACTATTATTGTATTTTTAACTGATAACTGATCCAAGGTACTTAAACTCATTGACCTCCTCCATTTCTTCACCATTCAGAATTATTTTGCATTCTTTTTCACATTCAGTTCCCACTCTATATGGGCATATAAAATCTACAACCTCACTTCTACTCCCCTCACAAACCATCACTTTACATTTGTTGACATTTACTTTCAGCTTTCTCCTTTTACAGACACTATGAAAATCACTGACCAAATTTTGTGTCACTTTCATTTTCTGCAATGAGCACCGTGTCATCAGTAAACAGGATTGAATTCAGCACCCACTGCCTTCCCTCAGCATACATTTTTACTCCAACTTCTCCAACTTTGCCCTTCATTTCTCTCATGACACCATCCATATAAATATTGAACAACCATGGTGACATGACACGCCCCTGCCTTAATCCCACTTTTATCTCAAAATGTTCACTTGTTTCTCCAGTAATTTTGACACATGCAGATGCATCCTCATAGAAAGACTTTATTGCACTAAGCAGTTTTCCTCCCACACCATAAATCTTTAAAACATCCTACAATGCAATCCAATCGAATCTGTCATAAGCTTTTTCTAAGTCCATGAAGGCGGCGTATAGTTTCTTTCCTTTTGCTATTATTTTTTCTATTACCATCCTGAAGGAAAATATCTGATTGATTCCATCAGTTCCTGCTGCTTTTCCATTTTTTAATCTTTTTAATGCCTAATTTACTTCTTCATATGTTATACTTCTTTCTCTATATACTCCTCCTCTACCTCCGCTCAAAACTGTTGCTGTTACAGCTGCTGGACGTCCATCATCAAAATTCATTAAGTTTTTGAAATATTCTCTCCATCTCTCTTTCACAGCTTCCCCGTCTTTCAACATCTTTCCATTCTCACCCATAACTTCATTAATTTTCCTTTTTTTACTTCTTTCCAAAATGATTTCCTGTTCCCTTTATATTTTTCACTTAGTCTTTTCCAAAGTCTTCATCATCTCTCTTCTTACTTTCTTTTATTACTTGTTTTAATTTCATTTTGCATTCTCTGTATTTCTTTTTCCTTTCCCTTTTTACTTGCTCAACCACATTTCTTTCATGAGTTTTCTTAAAAAGTTCCCTTTTCTCTTTTACTATCCTCCTTATCTCTTCTGTCCACCATGAATTTCCTTTTCTTTTTCCATCTCTCACCACTTTCATCCCTACCACTTTTTTGTTGTAGTTAACACCACTTCTTTAAATGTTCCAAAAACTTTTTCAATATCTGTACTATCTTTCACACTTTCCCATTTTTCACTTAAGGCATCTGCCATTTCACGTTATACTCATCTTTTATTTATTTTTCCTATAACTTTTCTATCTTCAGTATTTCCTTTTTTACTTCACCTTTCTTTTCAAACACCCACTTTTGCAAGATGGTCAGAGCCATCGAATATCCCGCTTACTACCTTCGCGTCACAAATATCCTTTCTCGGTCTTCCATCTACTGCCACATAATCAATCAGTCCTTTCTGCTCATAATCATTCCTCCTCCTCCATGTGTATATGTGGATATAGGCAAAAGTAATAAAACCCCACACATCAGAAGTTGTATTGCTTTGCCTAGGTTATGCAGATGATGTAGTATTAGTGGAAGGATTTTGCCTGATCCTAAATGACTTTGGTATGGAATGGAAACTTATCTTTAAACAAAATAATGGAAATTCACACCAGCAGTAGGACAGCGGGTGCTGGGAAACAATATCTTAGAGGTAATAGAAACACATGGTTATTTAGCATTTGAGATAAGCAAGGAGGCCATAGGAGAAAGCACAAAGAAAAGTAAGTGAAGCCAAGGTAGGGAAAATGACGGAGGTTAACATCAGTGGTAGAGAAGGGAAATTAGCCAGTATGAATATGGAAGTTGCCTTTGGATGGGGAAGGTAGTAACCCCACAGCTATCTTGTATGGGTCAGCAGGACTGACACTGAAGATGTCGGGAGATTAGAAGTCATTCAAGACCAATTGGCATGATAGTGTTCACATGCTCTCAGGGGAAATGGGGTGGAGCTTCTGAGAAAGGTTAACGAAGGGGAAGCTGAGTTTCAAAGAGAGGAAATGAGTGAACACCGGTGGGCCAAATTAATATAACACTGGAAATTGAAGACAATCCCCTTTGGAGAAAGGAAATATACAGAGAGGGAAAGCATATGATGACACTGGAGCAGAGTGAAACAATGTGAATGGGAGACCTGTCAAAGATAGTTGACAAAAGTGGCCTCAGTGAATGGAGAAGTACCTATACCTATCTATAGTACAGCAGATAGGTGTAGAAGCTCGGGAAACATTAGAACATTTTATAATAGTACTAGTGATTGTGTGCCTTGACCCACTGAGGTAAAGATATACCAGAGTAACTTGACTGAAAGTTGATATATATCAAAATAAATAAACAAGAAAGTCACTGAACACACGAGTCTGAAATTATGGTAGCCATTTCACGTGAGGCTAATGCATTATGTGTTGTATGTTGGTCTCTGAATACAGTACAGTGACAAACAGCTTGAATATTGAAGAAACTTCAAACTATTGAAGAGTGTGAATTAACGCATCTTAGCACATTGCATTTTGGCAGTAGAGGGGTCAGGTTAGGTTGGCTATAAGCTAGGTACAGTTAAGTTTGGGCAGGTCTGGTTAGATTTAGTTTGTTTTTGACTTGTTTACTTTTATTATTTGGTAATTCCGTGTGATACGCTTCGCGCTACGCCTTTGTTGTCACCGGCGGCTGAGGAGACGACGTCGAGGCAGTAATATACATATTTTACCAAAATACATAAAAGAATAGTAAAGGTACACCGGAAACATGAAAAGATGCACCTATTATAACGATCATGGGCAATAAAGACTACAAGAGGAAGAAGAAGAAGGCTTGTTTATGTCGATCATTTACTCCACTGTTGTGTCTATTGTTTCCAAACAAGCTTTTGTATACAGATAGATAACATGTTGAATTCATTATAGCTATTTCATCTTTGCATAATATGCACTGTGGTAGCTATATACAATGCTTTTGCAAGTGGTCGTTTTGCTAGGCGATGCACTTCATACCGGTATTTTGCTCAAAAAATACTTAGCTTAGAGTCCGCTAAGGGGAATTCTAAGTAATACTTAAGGGCCTATGCTTAGCTAAAAGTTAAGTGCAAGGCTTAGTATTATTCTTAGAATATTTGTGCATACGGCCCCTTGCTCAAAACGCGTGGGGAGGAGTCTTTTCAGCAGAATACCACTTTTTTTTTTTTTTTTACGTCTTGGCCTATTGCGCCGGTAGGCTTCTTCCCGGTGGATCCTGATGGTCGGTCCAAGGCTTCTTCCTGGTGGGGCCTGATGGTCGGCCCAGCCCGTTCTGGCGCAGGCGAGTGTTTATAGTGGCGCCCAGAGTAGTCTGGGATGGGCTGTGTGAAGGTGATGATCTCCAAACGCGCTCCTGTAGCCCGTGATACGCTCCCACCCCATCACTCACCCCCCCCCCATCCTCTCAACCACCAAGTGGTCCCATTCTCTCAGCTTTCTGTCTGTATTTAAGGGGCTCTATTTCAATTTCTCAATCTGGCATATTTATAATAACAAGAATTCTCTCTCTCTCTCTCTCTCTCTCTCTCTCTCTCTCTCTATTTAAGAGGCATATATTCCAATGTGACCAACTATAATAAGACTCTCTCTCTCTCTCTCTCTCTCTCTCTCTCTCTCTCTCTCTCTCTCTCTCTCTCTCTCTCTCTCTCTCTCTGTATTTAAGGGCATCTATTCCAATTTGACATACTCTCCCTCCCCCCTTTCTCTCTCTCTCTCTCTCTCTCTCTCTCTCTCTGTATTTAAGGGCATCTATTCCAATTTGACATACTCTCCCTCCCCCTTTTCTCTCTCTCTCTCTCTCTCTCTCTCTCTCTCTCTCTCTCTCTCTATCTATATATATATATATATATATATATATTTAAGGGCATCTATTCCAATTTGACATACTCTCCCTCCCCCCTTTCTCTCTCTCTCTCTCTCTCTCTGTATTTAAGGGCATCTATTCCAATTTGACATACTCTCCCTCCCCCCTTTCTCTCTCTCTCTGTATTTAAGGCATCTATTCCAATTTGACATACTCTCCTCTCTCTCTCGCTCTCTCTGTTTTTAAGGGCATCTATTCCAATTTGACATACTCTCCCTCCCCCCTTTCTCTCTCTCTCTCTCTGTATTTAAGGGCATCTATTCCAATTTGACATACTCTCCCTCCCCTCTCTCTCTCTCTCTGTATTTATAAGGGCATCTATTCCAATTTGACATACTCTCCCTCCCCCCTTTCTCTCTCTCTCTCTCTGTATTTAAGGGCATCTATTCCAATTTGACATACTCTCTCTCTCTCTCTCTCTCTCTCTTTGTATTTAAGGGCATCTATTCCAATTTGACATACTCTCTCCCCTCTCTCTCTCTCTCTCTCTGTATTTAAGGGCATCTATTTCAATTTGACATACTCTCCTCCCCTTTTCTCCTCTCTCACTCTCTCTCTCTCTCTCTCTCTCTCTCTCATTTTCTGTACAAGATATATATTGAGGAATCAGTAAAATGTACAACAGTAAGAGTATTACTCACATCTTCCTTGAGTATTCTTATATTTCTTGGTAGTTCTTTTCCAAGTAGACGGTGCGTGTTCAGTAGACTATGGTTGTAGTCACTTGGAAGAAAGTGGATGGAGCACACCATTGCATTACTTGCATTGAAATTGGAGTCTCTGTCACACAACAAAATCCATCTTTTCAGTTTCTCATCTCTCGAAACGGAAAACCTTATACATCCTTTCGTCCTCTTTTTCGTGTTATGGCAGCAGCGCACAGCACAACTATTGGGCATTTAAGGCGAAAAAAAATCTGGTCTCAAGGTTGCGGGCGAGGTCAGATTGCGGCTTGGGAACTGGGCGCGGCGCGTGCAACGAGCTGATGTCAAGGTTAGACTGAGTGAATGAGCCCCAGCCTCGCACCGACCTGAGGCTCACATGAGTCACAGTCACGTGACCTGGGATGCGCGGATGGAATACCTCTCTGTATATACTCTGGTGGCGCCATTGGTCTCACCACACCCGCCACCCGGGGAATTTCCCGCCAATTCCTCCCGCGCTCAGCGTCTTGGTGAGCGGCCGCATAGGAAGGCTACAGCACATGACCCTGAGGGCATCCACACTATGAAAAAAGCAAATTATCATAGAATCATTGTATTGAGGAATAAGTTATGTATCTGTGGCTTGGAGGGACGGGTAGGCTATGTACGCTCAGCGCAACAGCTACAGATACGGAACTTATTCTTCAATACAATGATTCCTACCTGTATGAAGTTAATGTATAAGATAATTTTTTATGTGATTATATTTGGTATGCCTATGTGAATGAGCTATGTAGGAAATAATGACGGAAAGTGTGCATTACTTTATAGGTAGCCTACTATCATCGCCTTAAGTGCTCGTTTTGTAGGGCCCGTTTTCCCTTGAAAACTTGCATTATTATTATTATTATTATTATAATTATTATTATTATTATTGTACTTTGTTTCTTAGGTGATGTCATTGATTGTTAGAGTGCCGTCATTCAATTAAATTACGAATATTTTTTAATCATGAAACTTGCTAGATTATCTCAATCATATATATTTGGTACGTGTCTTTGATACAATGCATGATGTCATGAACAGCCAATCAGGTGAAAGGGGGGCGGAGCTTAGCCAGAATGGGGTAGGGGCTTCTCGGTGCAAATTGGCCAAGTTAATTTGGACAGACTTATAGTTATCGTGTCACACGATTGGTAGATATGCCTTTTCAATGACTCGTCGTACAGGCCTACCATCAGCTTGCGCAGTAGCATGTGCTATGAGAGGCTATTCTCGCACTGAGACACTTAAATTCATAGTCAGTGGCCTTTTGCGTGCACCTGGCAAAATAAGCACTTACTGACTCGTCTGGGCCTTGCACTATTCCAAAGAACTCGGACTACTGCACGGCAAGGTTTACCGAACGAAGCACTATATTAGCGATGACATCCAGGGCTGCGTCCTGCGATATGGCACACCTCTTGTTGAAGGCGAATCTGGGGTCCATTGCTCGTTGCAGTGTTGAGGTATAGTGAAGCCTGATGTGGTGGTTTAGTCAGAATCCTGTGCCGGGAACTTGCACAACCACAGCTAACATTCCATCGACCTCAAGGTCCTCCACGACCGAAAGGCAACAGATGACACTGTAGTGACCCATAACATACACACTATTTTCTATTTCTCGTTCTCTCTCCTTTCAGCACATACTTCTAGATTCCTCTTTTCTACACTCATCTATTACGCCGTACCTTCTCCTGTTATTAAGTCACTACACTGTAAATACCATTATACCAATACATACAAATCCTAATCAACATGACATTCAACCTTGTATATATAAAAATATCAAACTACCGTTCTTGTAAATACTTACGCATGTTATCATGATTGTATGTACATACTCTCACCTACAGTGGTCGACAATGTATATATCGAACTAGTGATACTGGATCTTGCATACTAAGGATGGGCAAGTACCGTTAATTTGAGTACCGGTAGTACCGGTACCGAAAACTCAAGTACCGTTAATACCGGTACCGGTACCCGAAGGATTTTTTTTTTTTCTTAATGACTTCTGATGAAATTCCCAAATAAATTTCCTGAAAAGAAAACTCTCTCTCTCTCTCTCCTTCAACTTAATATCAACTAGAGTAGAAATGCAACGTTTAGGAGCCTTCTGATTAATGTAAAATCACTTATATATATTTAAGGACAGACCATGGGGTCTGTGTGGTCTGATTTTCTATGTAAATCTATGTAAATCTCTCTCTCTCTCTCTCTCTCTCTCTCTCTCTCTCTCTCTGAATGAAGTGAATATTTATTTTTTCGAAAAAAAAAATTGCATGTATAGTTATTATGGATGTACTCAATCATAGTCTAATAACAATATCAATATATATTAGCGTTTTCTAAAGACTCGTGGGACTCACTAACTTTTAACCCAAGACTTCGTTTTCTTTTTACTTGCCACTGTTAAATTCGTATGACTCGTTAACTTTTAGAGAGAGAGAGAGAGAGAGAGAGAGAGAGAGAGAGAGAGAGAGAGAGAGAGAGAGATCATATTATCCAATAAAGCATTAACGAAAAAAGTTTGAATCCCATGGCGAGAGTTTTTGGCTATAAAGAATTGTATGATGGATTATATAAGATGATTAAATATTAGAGGTGTAGTAGGAGAGAGAGAGAGAGAGAGAGAGAGAGAGAGAGAGAGAGAGAGAGAGAGAGAGAGAGAGAGAGAGATCACCACTTAGTAAGTGGATATCTCGGTGATATGGGTGGTGGGTACTCGATCATAGTCTAATAACAATAACAATATTTATTAGCAACCTAAAAAAGAAAAAGAATCGGACATGAAGAATTATCCAGTAACTCCAATAAATAAATCAAATAACATAAGAACATAAGAACGCAGGAGTCTACAAGAGGCCGGTAGGCCTGTACGAGGCAGCTCCTTTGACCCTAAGCTCCCGTGTATCTAACCCCACCTAATATCGCTGTCCATGAATTTATCTAGTCTATTTTTGAATGTGACAATTGTATTGGCACTCACCACATGACTGCTAAGCCTATTCCACTCATCCACCACCCTGTCTGATGGAAACGGGAGCTGTGATGGAAACGGAAAGCAGGACAAAATGGTGGGAACTTGGGGAGACGGGCCAGAGGATCGCTTCCCGGAACCCAAGTGATCATGAGGCTTCGCGGTACCAGGTATCGGTACCGGGTACCGCGAGGAATCGATTCTTCGCGGTACCAGGTACCGATACCGGGTACCGGTACCCGGTATCGGTACCTGGTACCGCGAAGCCTCATGATCACTTGGGTTCCGGGAAGCTTAATGATCACTCGGCACTGCGCATTGCCGCTAGTACCGGTACCGTTAGGATCTTAGTGACGCTCGGCGCTCGCCCGCCTCCATGTGGTATGGGCCCTGTGTGTAGACGCTGAGTCACTGCCCCGCTGACCGTCTCCCCAAGTTCCCACCATTTTGTCCTGCTTTCCGTTTCCATCACAGCTCCCGTTTCCATTATTTTATTATTTGATTTATTTATTGGAGTTACTGGATAATTCTTGATGTCCGATTCTTTTTCTTTTTTAGGTTGCTAATAAATATTTTTATTGTTATTAGACTATGATCGAGTAGTCGAGTACCCATATCACCGAGATATCCACTCACTGAGTGGTGATCTCTCTCTCTCTCTCTCTCTCTCTCTCTCTCTCTCTCTCTCTGAATGAAGTGAATATTTATTTTTTCGATAAAAAAATAGCATGTATAGTTATTATGGATGTACTCGATCATAGTCTAATAACAATAACAATATTTATTAGCAACCTAAAAGAAAAATCGGACATGAAGAATTATCAATAAATCCAATAAATAAATCCGAGCAACTGGTACCGGTACCGAGCAATCTGGTACCGGTACCGTACCGTTTAGCTGGTACCGTTAGTACCGGTACTGGTACCGGTACCTGCCCACCCCTATTGCAATGCATACAGTCCCGCGCGCGACCCTGGCGGGAGCGGACGCAGGTTCCCGCTCCGCTCCACGGGCTTGGTCAAACAGGCTCAGCCCGGCGGCGCATCGAAGCGCCCTGGGTGTGGCGGCCCCCGACCTCCTCGGCTTCCCCGCTCAACACCTCAATCAATCCCTTGTGTTAAGGGTGGGGCGTCCCTACCCGCCCACCGCCACCACCACGTGTGCCCTCTCCCCGCCGTCCTTGACCTAGGCCACGTGGGTCTCCCTCCTCCCGCAGTGTTGTGTCCCCACCACCCACAGTAACCCCTTTCCCTTCCCGCCGTCCTTAGCTCAGACCACGCGTCTCCCTCCTCCTGCAGTGCTTGACCCCACCCCGCCACCGTACCCCTTCCCCTTCCCGCCGTCCATAGCCCAAGCCACGCGTCCCCGCCACGCCACCGTGCCCCTTCCCCTTCCCGCCGTCCGAGGCCCAGGCCACGTGTCTCCCTCCTCCCGCAGTGCTTGACCCCACGCCACCGTGCCCCCTTCCCCTTCCCGCCGTCCTTATGCTGGGTTCACACATTCACGGTTTGTGGTCACGGTGCCCTCCCGACACGCAAAAATGGTCAGTCGGCAGTGTATCCGTGACTATCCTTGACATACCTTGGATTTCCGGCGCGGCATCGTAACCCTGCGGTGGAAAACCTTGGACGTCGGCAGTGTCTCACGATCATTTCGGTCCGAGCGAAATGAGCGTGGGTCACCACGACAACTGTCAAATGCCGTGACTATCCGGGATGGCATCGGGAAGGGTCCGGGCTACCACCTGGAGTCCGTCGGGAACTTCGGTAAGCCATCGCAAATAACCGTGACATTCCGCCGCTCAGCCACGGTATGATAACGTGTGCTGCGGACGCCTACCGACCCCATAAAGCTGTCGGGACGCTGCCGGGCTGGGCCAGTGACCTCCCCGCGCGTACATCACCATGACCCAGCGCTCTGACGCCTCCGTGCACGTGTTGCGGGTCAACGAGCTCGAGTTATCAGCCCCTGCAGCAGCCGAGATGGCAACGGAGCAGCCCCAGTCCTCCCTGCAGGAGGAAGGTACCGCTACCCAGACGCAAGAGGTAGCTACTCAGCCCCAGAAAAATGGAAGAAAAAAGGCCGCCACCACTCTTCCTCGATGAGGCGGTGGAGATGGACCTGGGGGAGTGGCTGCAGGAGCACCCTTGCCTCTACAACAAGGGGCTCAAGGAACATAAAAACAAAGCCCTCAAGGACCGGCTTTACGAGGAGAAAGCCAAGAACATCGGTGTCACTGGTAAGTAAAAGTCTACCAACATGTAGTGTTTGCTTTAATGGAGCCTTGCTCCTCAATTAACACCGAAGCATCAGGTCATATAATCCCTGTGGGTATAATTTTCTCCACTCATTCACAGCAATCAGCATTCGTGGCTCATACATTATTTTATTTTTTGACGTGTTTGATATGCCTCATGGGTGTATGAAGTGTTTCTTATATATTAGGTTTTTCATGTGTTTGGAGTGCCTCATGTGTACGAAATGTTTCATGTGTTTGGTGTCTGATGTTTGGCAAGGAAATGTTTCCGGCTTTGCTGGTATTAATTTTTCTATAGAAAATTCAGCGCGCTATCGCTCGCTAGCCTGAAGAGGGAATGTTGGAATGAATTTATATTATTACATGAATGAATTATATTATTATATACCATCATCATATGATAACTAATGATTTTTTCCAGTTTTTCCGGCAGGTCAAGAACTTCGGACCTGGTTCTATTCAATGAGGACCAGGTACGGCAAGCTGACCAGGGAGAAGAGTGGACAGGGGGCACCAAATGTAAAGGAATATACGGATCGTGACAAGTGGATATTGGACCTCCTGCACTTCCTGGATACGCACATCGTGCGGCAAAAGACCCGGGCCCTGGGCTGCCAGGTAAGCGTATATAAACACACACACACACACACACACACACACACACACACACACACACACACACACCTGGCTAATTACAGCCTTTATCAGTTTGCTGCCACTAATGACCTTAGTAGCCTTGCCCCTCAATTAACACCGAAGCATCAGGTCATATAATCCCCTTTCCTTAATCTTCATCCCCTCAAAGTTCACTTCACACGTTGCCTACCTGATACCTGACCTGAGGTCCAAAGATCCTGCCAACCCCGCCCCGTAATCTGAAAGCATCTTCCACCTGCACACACTCCACACCCACAAAAAGTATATCCACAACCGCCCCGCGCCCCCTGGCCACACCTGGCTAATTACAGCCTTTATCAGTTTGCTGCCACTAATGATCTAACTAGCCTTGCCCCTCAATTAACACCTAAGCATCAGGTCCTATAATCTCCTTTCCTTAACCTGCTGTTGTGTTTGGCAGAGGGAAGGAAAAAAATTTGTTCCTCAATCTATTTTATTCACATTCACAGTGTCAGTATATAAAAAAATAACAAAATCATTCACATTGGTCTAAAATATTACCTCGGCAGTACAATCTAAGCCTAAGTCTTTATTTTCAAATGTTTTTTATCATTGTCTGCATTTTTTCTTTCATCTTTTTTGTGTAAGTCATACTTTTTGATGGTTTTTATTATCATCGGCATTCTGTCATTCATTTTTTTTATATTCATATTCAGTATATATCTATACTGAAAAGTAAAGTCTTTATATTTTGATCGTTGATTACTTCATGGGCATCATCCAAAGCCGGCTGTTGCCCCACTAACTGCTCTTGATCAGACAGATGCAGCCGCGGCACCTCCACCCTCTGATGTCGAGGCCTGCAGCGGCGAAGAGGAAGCTGGCGAGGAACAGCATGGGGCCCACGCCGAGGTGTCTCGCCCCTCTTCGTCAGCACCGCCCAACAAGAGGAAGAAGGCAATGCCCGAGGAAGCCGTGACCTTCCTCCTGAAAAGAGTGAGTTTATCTTTTAACGAGAGAGAGAGAGAGAGAGAGAGAGAGAGAGAGAGAGAGAGAGAGAGAGAGAGAGAGAGAGAGAGAATTTCTAATCCTCCCTATAAATGGAAGTGTTCTCTACTGATGTATGTGCTTTCGTTTCCCTTTCAGTTGGAGCAGAAGGAAATAACGAACCAGGAGCAGTTTGAGCTCATCAGGCAGCAAATTACTCCATCGTCGGACCCCATTGCCCTGTGGGCCAGGACGTTGGGCGAGGAAGCCAGGCAGCTGTCTGCTGTCCGCCAACGCTACTTCCGGATTAAGTGCAGGGGACCCTGGAGCGGTACCTCAAGTGGGAGAGTGAAGGATACACGCCTTCCTCCCTGGTTGAGTGTGTCTTGCGTGGGCAAGGGGTGGCCGTGGCCCCACCCATCTCCTCCCACCCACCTCCACTGCCGCAGCCTGGCCCGGCCGAGGTGGCAGGGGTGGCAGGAGCCACACCCTATTATATGCCGCAACAGGGTCGCATGTACCCTCCCAACCAGCTTGTGTTTATTTTTGGTGCATGTTCCTTTTCAGTAAGTTAAAAGTAGAGGTATACTACATGACAAGGAGGTTAGGTAGAGTAGTAGCTGGGGAGAAGAACTGAAGTAAATATATAAGAATTTGTAACTAAAGTTGATAAAAGCAGACTGAAATATATTATTATATGTACTTAGTAAATTGATAGCAAACTACACATAAAATGCATTGAGGAAAGATTTTAATAAGTACAATTTTAATCATCAAACCAAGCGAGAGTAAATGAAGAAACTGTTATAATAAAGTGAAGGTAATCATGAAAGGATAACGTACATAATGACATAATAATATAAATACTGACATAAACATAACTTACCTAGATCATATTTTGCTGCCAGGCCACACTTCCTGCCGGTGAGTTGTAGTACGCCATGAGGTAGTTCCCTGACATTCTTGCCTGTTTGTGTGCTATGGTTGCCAGGTGGAAGCGGTGGCAGATTCGGTATGGGCGTATCCCTCCTCCATTCCCCAGGTGTCACTTCATGGGTTACTGGGTTCTCTGTATCTGGTTCGTTGCGCACTTGATTAGGTCGTCTCACTCGTAACAGGTTATGCAACACACAGGCTGCAAGAATCACTGGTTCAATGTTCTTGGGTTGCAATGCAATTGGACTGAAGAACACACTGAACCTGTTAGCCAGTATTCCAAACGCATTCTCCACCACACGACGTGCTCTACTCAGCCTGAAGTTGTATATCCTCCGTTCATTAGTCAGTCCTCGTTGTTGGTATGATTTCTGCATCCATTCTCGTATGAGGAAGGCATCATCCCCAACAAAAGAGTAGGGGACTGGGGCAACGTCAGCACCAGGCAAAGGTTCAACATCTGGCAAGTTGGCTTTGTTGGTTTCTAGCTTAGTCCTGAAATGAGAGTTGGAGAACACACCTGCATCTGAAGCTGATCCAATGACACCAACATCAACACATAGGAACTTGTAGTCATAGGAGCTTGTAGTCTGCATCCACAAGTGCCAAGAGGACAACAGAGTAATATTTTTTGTAGTTGAAGTAGTGCGACCCGGATAATTCGGGACACCTGATCCGTATATGTTTGCCATCCAGAGCCCCGAGTGTGTGTTCAAAGTTCCAGCGAGAAGAAAAGGCATCTGCGACCTCTTTCCATTGGGCAGTGCACGTAGGGAACTGCATCACCTCCTCTCCATACACTGCCACAATAGCTTCACAGGTTTCTGGCACAATATGGTGAATAGTGTTCACAGCAACGCGGATGGCAAACGAAAGGCTTTTTAAGAATCACCTGTTGCTAAGAAACAAAGTGTGATCGCAATACGTAGTCCTGGCTCAATGGACGATCTCCAGAATGTTGTCTGCTTTTCAATGTGTGGGCCAACACGTGCAACAATCTCATCGAACAGGTCTTCATCAATCCTGAGGAAGTTTTTGTACAGCTCTGGATCTTCCTCTGCCAGTTCTTTCATGAGTGTGACATAATGACCCAAGATAGGCCGTCTCGTCCGGTAGGGCTTCACCCAAATCCTCTTCTTTTTCGACTTCTTTTTTGTCAGCTGTATCAGTATAGTTTTCTCTATGGCGAGACACTCCATGTTGTGCTTGTGCAGCATCAATATCCTCAGTTTGGCTAGGTCGCTCTCTTCCATGTTGTTGCGTTCACGAGGGACACTTGTGGACTGGTGCCAGTTCCAAGCAACGCCCCCTATACATCGGCAGAAATACCAAGATGCTACAACGGTTAGGCGCCGATGTCCGTGAAATACCGGGAAGGCACCTAGGCAAGTCCGTAACTTCATCGTGGTTGTCGTGGGTTACCGGCTGTAACCTTGGTGATACACTGTCATTTTCCGTGGCCGCCGTAAGTGGGTCGGGAGGGCTCCGTGGTGGGGTCGCGAATGGTCCGGGAACGTCGTTCGCGTTCCGGCGTACTACCATTGTACACCGTTGTACAGCCGCCACAGGGATAATCCGGCGGTCAGATCATGGCCAGAGGTCACGGATTAACCACCTGCTCTCCGGGAGGCCCTCATGGACCACAAATCGTGAATGTGTGAACCCAGCATTAGCCCAGGCCACGCGTCCCCGCCACGCCACCGTGCCAGGCCACGTGTCTCCCTCCTCCTGCAGTGCTTGACCCCACCCCACCACGCCACAGTGACCCCTTCCTTCCCCTCTCCACTTCCCGCCGTCCTGTGCCCCAGGCCACATGGGCCTCCCACCCCGCCGTGCCTTCTTCCTACCACGCCAAGGGCAGCCCCTGCCCACCGTACCATGACGAAGAGGATGCGGTTCGACTGCCCCCAGGAAGGCACCCGGCGGCCCAGATCGGGAGTTGTTAACTAATAGAGAGGACATAATAAACAACATTGAGGTTGGGGATTCATTAGGTGACAGTGATCATAGGGAAATTAGATTTAATATCAAATGGGAGGATAGAATCAGCAGTAACAACACATTAATACCTGACTTCAGGAAGGCGGACTACGAGGGGTTAAGAAAGCAGCTGCAGAGGCTTAGGGGAGCGAGATCAGAAGTAGGTCAGGACCCAGAGCAGGGAGGGGCGTTAATCTCTGGTGAGGTCACTAGTCAGGTCAGTAGCTTGGAGGGTGAGTACAATAGTCTGGTCAGAGATTAAACTAGGACAGAAACAGTTTATACCTCACAGGGAAGTCAGGTCAACAGGTAATTACCCGCGATGGATGACAGACAGGCTAAAAACTGAAATAGGAAGGAAAAGAGGACTATATGTAAGAATCAAAAGGGGGGAAACTCACCTAAGGGATAGTTACAACGATTTACCTAGAACAGTAAAAAAGAATACGCGTATGGCAAAACGTAATTATGAGATTAGAATTGCCAGGGAAGCAAAGACCAATCCAAAGGGCTTCTTTCAGCTTTATAAGACCAAGGTTAGGGATAAGATAGGGCCGCTTAAGTCAGGAGAAACACTGATTGATAGAGATGAGGAAATGAGCGAGGCGTTAAATAGATATTTCTTAACTGTATTTACCTAAGAAAGATTATATGATATACCTCAGGGAGAACAGATCTACAGGGGAGAAGAGGTAGAAGGATTAACCGACATCAACATGAGTAGGGAGCTCGTGATTAGACAGATAGAAAGACTTAAAGTCACCAAGGGGCCAGGGCCAGATGAACTTTTCCCCAGGGTAATAAAGGAATGTGACACTGAAATCAGTGGGCAGTTAACAGAAGTATTTAGGAAGTCGTTAGACACAGGGGTGGTGCCTGCTTCATGGAGGCAGGCACACGTTCTTCCAATATTTAAGAAAGGTGACAAATCTTCTATGGAAAACTATAGGCCGATTAGTTTGATGTCAGTTATAGGTAAAATGATTGAGTCAATAATAGCTGATAGTATTAGGGACCATATTGACAGACATAATTTAATTCACGACTCACAGCATGGGTTTGTTAAAGGTAAGTCGTGCCTCACTAATCTTTTATCCTTTTACAATAGAGTATACGAGGCAGCTGACAATGATGAGAGCTATGATGTAGTTTATCTTGATTTTAGTAAGGCCTTCGATAAGGTACCTCACCAGAGACTGTTGAATAAAGTCAGGGCTCATGGGATAAGAGGGAAGGTATTTGATTGGATTAAGGCGTGTATTAGCGACAGGAAACAGAGGGTTACCATTACCGGTAAAAAATCCGAATGGGGTAATGTTACCAGTGGGGTTCCTCAAGGTTCAGTTTTAGGCCCGCTTTTATTCAATATCTACATCAATGACATAGACAATGCGATAACTAGTGACATAGGTAAATTTGCAGATGGCACCAAAATAGGACGCACTATTAGGACAGGGGAGGATGCTAGAGCACTGCAGGAGGATCTTAACAAACTGTCAGCCTGGTCAGAAAAATGGCAGATGAATTTTAACATCACGAAGTGTAGCGTACTTAGAGTAGGAACACGCAACCCATTACATTGGTATAGTTTAGACTCCACAGCGATAGGCAGATCAGAGTGTGAAAGGGATTTGGGAGTGTTAGTGAACTCTGACCTAAAACTAAGGAAGCAATGTATTAGTGCGAGGAATAGGGCTAACAGGGTATTAGGCTTTATTAACAAGACGGTAACCAACAGGAGTGCAGAGGTCATCCTCAGACTATTTCCCAGCAACCGTTGAAGTATCGGGCCGAAAACGGCAAACGGCGGCTCCAAGGCGGAACGTTGGGAAGACGGAAACCAAGCGTTGTGTCGATTCCTATCCGTAATGAATTTCCTACATCGGCCCATTGGTGTTAAAGTGATATCGGGCCGATATTGAACTATTACTTTTTACAACACCGGAATGAAAATAGTAATCGAATTTCGGCCCGATTGGGTTATTCATACATCAGCCCAGTCATCATTATACAAGCCACTACAATTATTGCAGAATTAAGACATGAGTGGAAGAATTATACTGATGCTCCCCAGAAGACAAATATAAGTTTAATAAAACAGTGGAAACATATTGTATAATGCAATTTTTCTCCAGAAACACTGGCTCCATTCCGGGTAGCCTACGTATATAGAGATCGATCAGTGATGGCCTCATCATCAACAGTAATTAATAGATAAGTGTTTGTTTAACTTATTTATCTTCTGACATTCATACTACTTTTAGGAACTTAGCTTTTATTTTTTTCCGTTTATTAAATATTTCAAACTCACACTCATATTTTTCTAGTCAATTTCGTGTTTTAAAAAGTGAGTATATATGGGTGCAGTTTATTGTACCACATTATAGTTTATGCGATATGTGAAATATATATCAAAATAATTATTTTGTGCGTAAAAGATTAATAGATGCCCGTAAAAACATAATAGAAAATAAAAATTATTGTGTTGCATTATTGGAACCAAATGTTGTTATTGTTCTCGTGGAGGCCCGAGGGAGTGGCGCCAGGATTGGAAAAGTGAGGAGAAGGCAGGTGAGCTTGAGGATGGAGATAACGGGCAGCCATCTTGGAACACGGTCCCTTGTTCCCAGTCTGCCGCTTTACCACTCTCACCTCAGGCCCCGGCCCACAGTGCTTCCCCAAACATCCCCTAGCTCTGCGCGACACCCCTGACTACCCCTGGATGTCGTCAGATCCGGGAGGAGGCCGCGAGGCCGCCTCCGCCCACCAACCTCCCCTGCTTGAGGCCTTCCACGACGTCACCAGGCCACCACCTCCGCCCGCCGCGGAACAGATGGACTCCACCACCTCCTCCTTCAAACGGCCTCGCTCTCCACTTGGTGATGTACCCTCCAGCGAACCCAAACACCATCATGGTTCTCCTCCCTCTCCTGACCCCATTCTCACGCTCACCACCCCACCCGCCACCCAGCCCTCCCCACTGGGCCCCGCGGACCTCCTCACTCCGCCACCCCCCGGGGAACCCCTAAGTGACCCTGGCCACACTCCTACCCTCCCCTTCCCCAACAAGCGTGACCCCACCGGCAAGGCACCATTAGTGGTATGCCTCTCCTCCTACAAATACACCCGCTGCTTCATCCACCCGTCCAAGGTGGCCAATGCTCTGCACGACTCCATCTTCCAGAAAAAAGTGATCGAGGGGATCCTGCAGATCACACACGGGGGGTACGGGTTACGCTTCGAGGTTGCGAACCTTGACAACTTAACCCAGACCCCAGAGTCTGTGACCTCCCTGGGGGTCTGGCCCGTCCACTGCCGGGTGATTGACCCTGACCCAGCCCACAAACACACATACGGCCGGATCTACCCGGTCGACACTGCCCTGCCTGACAGTGTCATCCTAGCAAAACTGACTGTTCTGGGGGGCTCCCGATCCCTCCCAAATGCCATATGCAGACTTCCTGGCAAGTTCATTGACGGTGCCAGAGCCCGGGGCCTGGCAATCCGCATTAAATTTCAAGGCCCTCTTCCAACACATGTGGCCATCGACAGTACGGCCTATACAGTGCGGCCCCATACCATTCCAGTCCTCCAATGTTATACACTGCCTGGCGTACGGGCATGGGACAGGGACCTGCAGGGGCCAGGTCAGGTGCCGCACCTGCAGCGGATTCCACGCTGCAAAGGACTGCACAAAGGACCCTCGCTGCCTCTACTGCCAGGGTGCACACGCGTCCACCTCCAAACTCTGCCCAGCTCATGCAGCGGCAGAAGACGTACAAAGCAGCCTTAATAAAGGAGACCTGACGGTGCTTGAGTCCCGGCAGCGGATGCGGGAGATCAAACCTGGATCCCCCGGGACCACCACCCCAGCGCCCCCCCTCTGCCCTACTGCTAACTGCCTCCGGAGTGTTGGAGCCAACCCCTTCCACCCACCATCCTGGTGCCATTGTCCGTCCCACTCCACGTCTCCTCTCCCTTGCGCCCACTCCACAACGCCCCGCCACCCCGCCCCCACAACCCCTCGGTAACACTGATCCCCTCCCGCGCTTCCCCCTGCAAACACCTCACCCTGCCCACCACCACACACAGAGGGTCACACTCCCCACCCTCTCCCCGCCCACTCAACTCTAGGTCCACCCCACCCCCCCTGCAGCCCCAGATTTCTCCCCGCCGTCGCCCGGCCAGCAATGTCCCCACCCTCCTCCCCAACGCCGTCCACGCCCCGGCTCCCCATCCCCCAGCTGCTAGCCCCCCCGGTCCCGCTCCCCTTGAAGGGCACACCCTTACCCCCCACCCCATACCCCTCAACCCCCTACCCTCCACCCCTCGACCCTCCCCGGGTCCTCCCTGACAGCCCATCACCACTCCTCTTACCGGCACACCACGCCCAACCTCCATTCCAGCCCATCTCCCACCTAACAACTGCCCCACTCACCGCCTCCTCCCCACCCTCTCACTCAGCCGACACTGCTGCCCAGCACACCGCGCCCCTTTCACTCACCTCCATCATCTGTAACCTCGCCCCGGTCATCCTGATCTTCTGCTCTCTCCTTTCTGCCGGCCACTCCCTCTCAGATTGCTTCTCAAAAACCCTTCCTTCCCTCATCTCCTTCTTTGGTTCCCTTTCACCATGAACCCTCCACCAACATCTCCCTTTCTTTTCTGGAATGCTAGGTCCCTCTACTACAAGCTCCCACAATTCAAAACTTACCTTTCCTCCATCTCCCCTCTCCTCATTGGTGTCTGTGAGACCTGGCTCACTGAACCCTACTCCCCGTCATTCCCTGGCTACTTTCCCTATTGGCAGGACCGCCGAGCTGGAGCGGTGGGCGGAGGCCTCCTGCTGCTGGTCCGGCGGCCCCTTCCCTCCTGTCAGCTGTCCCTCATCCCTTACCCGGGAGGCCACTTAGAGTTCCTGGGAGTTCGGGTCACCTTCAGCTCGGGTCCCCTTGACGTCCTTATCCTCTACAACCCGTGTCAGGACATCTCAACACTAGAATACCGCCATCTCTTCAATCAGCTCTCCTCCCCTGCAATTATCATGGGTGACTTTAATACCCACCACACTCATTGGGAGCCGTCCCTCTTCACGGCTCAGCAGAACCGTTCCGGACACTCCCTAGTGGATTTCCTCGCCGGCAGTGCCTCCTTCTCTCTCCTCACCCCCCCAGATCTTCCCACCCGAATTGACCCCGCCACAGCCAAGGCCTCCACCCTTGACCTGTGTCTTGGTAGTGGTCCTTTGCACCTCACCACCATCACCACCGGGCCACATATCGGCAGCGACCATCTTCCTGTCATCCTTACCTTCCCGTCACTAATCCCGCCCCCCCGGTCCCAGGCCGCCCTAGATGGTCCCTTAGGGCTGACAACTGGCACTCCTTCCTAGACCACCTCTCTTCCACACCTCTCCCCCCAAGCCCTCCTCCTGACACAGCCATAGGGGCCCTAGCTGACACCTTGGTGGAAGTGGGGTCCCATTGCTTCACCTTTCGAAGGCATGATGTAGGTGTGCCATTAATGGCCCATCATTGATCCGACATCAGGCCCAACATAGATCCGGTATTGGTCCCATACATCCCGGGGTGCAAACGGATAACTGAAATAAATTGGGCCAGTACTGGTAGCCAAAATGTACATCATTGGCCCAACATTTGCAATGCCAGAATGCCAGCATTGACCCATTATTGGCCCATTCATTCCATGTTTGCTGGGTTAGCGTTAGTTAGGCCACACTTAGATTATGCTGTCCAGTTTTGGTGCCCACACTACAGAATGGACATCAACTTGCTAGAATCAGTTCACAGGAGGATGCCCAAGATGATTCAGGGGCTGAGGAACCTCCCATATCAAAATAGGCTGAAACATCTAAACTTACATTCACTAGAAAGACGAAGAGTGCGGGGAGATCTGATAGAAGTATTTAAATGGGTCAAGGGTTACAACAAAGGCGATTTAAGTAAAATACTGTGAATTAGTCAGTAGGATAGAACACGTAGTAATGGATTTAAATTGGAAAAGTATAGATTTAGGAGAGCTATAGGCAAGCATTGGTTTAGTAATAGGGTGGTGGGGGAATAGAATAGACTCAGTAATCACATTGTTAGTGCAGGGACGATAGCTTGTTTTAAGAGTAGACTGGATAACTATATGGACGAGGATGACAGGTGGCAGTGAGGTGTGGGTGCAATAAGGAGACAGGGTACTGGAGCGTACGCCCGTACCGAAGGTAAACGAGGATCAAACCTCTACCTGTAACCCCTGAAACTACACCTCACCCATCGTGAGTAGTGGGGGGGATTCTGGAGCTACCCTGTGTAGGCCACTCGGCCTCTTGCAGTTTCCCTATGTTCTTATGTTCTTATGTTCTCTCTCTCGACGAAGAGGCTCCTAGTGATGATGACGAGAGTGTTAGGCCCATTCTATACTAGCGGTGAAAACGCCGCGTTTCTACTGCCCAGTTACCGCCTCTTAAATTATTCAATACTAAGTGAATGGAAAGCAAATATTCTGTCTATACTAGCGTTTCTACCGCCTTGGCTGTCGGCGGTACACGGGCAGCAGGCGGTGGCAACGCCTCTGGACGCGTTGCCACCGCCGCGTTTCTACGGTGTATCATTCTATACTGGCGGTTTGAAAGCAGTTCTGCCGCGGCGTTCCTAGTGGAAGCATACAGCGCGATGTTTGACACTGAGAAATTCATATTCGAAATTGAACTGCGCCCAGCTATATACAATGTTACATTGAAGGAGTATAGTAATAGAACTGCCGCGTTTTCACCGCCCTAGTATAGATTGAAAAAACTGCCTGGCCACGTCGGCAGTAGAAACGCGGCGTTTTCACCGCTAGTATAGAATGGGCCTTAGACTCGTCATCGACGAGAGCGTCAGTAGCGAAGGCCAGCGAGAGGACGACAACGGGAACGAGGAACGCTGGATCACGGTGTCCAGGAATCGGCGCGGCGCCCGACCAAAAGTTAAGCTGGGAAACCTGCGAGATGCAGCCAGTGCTTACCAGGCTGTGACTGCACTCGAGGGCGAGCACCCCAGCCTCAAGATAGAGGTGAGGCCAACGCTAGCCGGCGAGTACATCCTCACCCCCAAGGACGACGAGTCGGCGGCACTCCTGCGCCATCTCGCTGAGGAGGGCGACAGGGTGATCCTCCTCGACCCGAGCGAGAGGAGGCACAGGGTGGTATTAGAGCGCTAACCCGTCAGCCTTCCCCTCGAGGCGATAGAGGCCCACCCCCACGTGGCGTGCCAGCGCTATAATCATATTAGAGCGACGTGCCAGCACTCCGTCAGGTGCGGTGTGTGTAGCCAAGTACACCCGAAGGAGGAGTGCATCTCACGGCACAAGGCCCAGGAGACCACCACCGCAAAATGCCCAAACTGCCCGAAAAAGCACCATGCACGCGTGGAATCCGCAGTGTCCGGAGCGTGTCAGGAGGCTGCCGCCACCACAGGGGCAGCAGCAGCAGCAGCAGGAACCACGTGGGCGCCGCCAGCAACAAGGTGCTCACAGGTTTGTTATACCGCGCCCCCACCAACCCGGCCGGCATGAGGGGTTAACCGCCCGTCCCTCGGGAGCCCCATCGTGCACCCAGGATGGATTCAGGTCAGGTGAGAGGGAGCAGCCAGCAGGGTGCAGTGCGGCCGCCACCGCTGCTCCACCCAGCACCGTGCACCCTTCTGCTCACCCCTCGGCATTAGAGGAGGAGGAACAGGCGACGCGGACACCGCACTCAGCCGAGTGGTGACCCGCCCACCGAGAAGCCCTCCGCGCAGTGCATAGCCCCGCCACAAGACAGGCCCACCAACAACACCGCGAGGGGCGACAGCGACACCAGCCTCAGCGAGGAGACGCGCACGGTCCTCAATTCCATCCTTGTGCGCGTGATGCAGGTCGTGAGGGGGGCTACTTGACCGCCAGCATCCTCCCTCCAGTGACAGTGACCTCGACGCTCTCCTGCGCGACGAGGTGCTCGCGGCCGCCTTTGAGGGCGCCCGCAGCCCCCTTCTACCACCATCACTACTGAGGGAGAGCGCCCAGCAACCCCTCCCCCCAGCTGAAGCGCCTCGCCAAGATGGAGGGTCGCAGTGAGCGGTACACTCCTCCTGCTCCCCCTGCAGCGCCCTGTCTGAAGGTGCTGCAGTGGAACGTGCAGGGCCTGCGACCCAAGCGTCACGAGGTGCTGCAGGCCATCTTTCAGGAGGGGCTGGACGTGGTGCTGCTGCAGGAGACCCTCACGGCGGCCGACTTCACGTGGCGAGTGGCTGGCTATACTCTCCACTCGCTCCCTGCCACCGGGGAGGGCGGCCGCGGCTGTGTCACCCTCGTCAGGAGCGCCATCCCTCACCGCAGGATTACCGCCCCCGTGCACTGCGGGGACGGCGTGGAGACCCTGGCGTTGGAGCTCTAGCTGGGAGCGCTCTCCCTCACTGTATACAACATCTACAGGAACCAGCGACACTAGCTGGAGGCAGGGAAGCTGTTCAGCCTCGCCGCGCACTCAAGTGTCTTGGTGGGCGGCGATTTTAACTGGCACCACCCGCTCCTGCAGTCTGTCTCCCCCACCAACGCCGCGGGTCGCCACCTGGCTGTCTCGCTGGAGGACAGCCCGCACGTCCGCCTCCTTAACACCGGGGAGGCCACGCACGCCCTGGGGGACCGCCTCGCCTCGACCTCACTTTCGTCTCAAGCGACCTGACACCCGGTGCTCGCTGGCAGGTGCACCCAACGCTCACCAGCGACCACTACTGGATCGTCCGTGACCCCCCCAGCACCCCCACCTTCCCCACCGAGGTGGAATATCAGGGGAGTGGGCGGGGTCAGGTTTCGGGCCACTCTCGAGGAGTGGTGAGCAGACTACCAACCTCCCTTGGACCTGCACCAACAGTAGAGGGACCTGATTGCTGCAAAGGAGAGGGTAGCAGACGCAGCCATCCCCAGGAGCGCCGCCACCCGCCGCCAGCGCCCCAGTTGGTGGTTCTATAACGAGGAGGTGCGGGAGCACAACCACGACGTCAACGTACACAGAAAATTGTACAAAAGGCGCCCGCGCCACCAACCTGGGGCTGCTGCAAGAGGTTGTGGCCCGCGCGCGGCAGGTGTCCTTGCGAGCCAAAGAGAAGTGGCTGGAGTGGTGCGCCTCCTACAACCAGCACACCCCCTCGGCCAGCTGTGGCGCAACCTGAGGACTGCTTCGGGAGCTGCCCCGCCCCGCCCGGCAGCCCACCCTCACCCCCGCCAGGAGGCAGAGCGGCTGGCTGACACTTTTACCACGAGGGGCTCCAGCGACCAGCTACCAGCTCGCACACGTCGCCTCCAGGAACACTGACCGCAGCGTGATAGGGCAGTCAAGGAGACCTGCCCTTCACCCAACAGGAGCTTGCTGGAGCTAAGAGAGGACGGGACACGGCCGCGGGGGCAGACGGCGTGACACACTCCATGCTGGCTCACGCCGGGCCAGCTGGGGACGCCAGGCTCCTCGCCCTGCTCAACGCGTCATGGCGGGCGGGCCGCCTGCCGCCCGCCAAGAAGGAGGATAACATTCAGCCCATCCCCAAGCCGAGGGAGCCCACTAAGCTGAGGCCTATCTCCCTCCTCAGCTGCAATGGCAAAACAGCCGAGAGGATGGTGCTGTCCCGCTTGCAGTGGCGCGTCGGGGGCCTCCACCACAAAGTGTTCGGGTTCGCCAGGGGCCTGAGCACGGCGGACAGCAGATTAGAATATTGTGGCATATTGTCTTGGCGCCGCAACTGCGGGGTCATATTGCGCCGGATATAGTCCAAAATGACCTGTAATTTAAAACTCTATAAAAACGGTAAAAATTAAAAACATGATAAAAACAACAAAAAAAACTATAAAACCAGTTAAAAATTAAAAACGTTATAAAAAAAACACTAATAGAACTAACTATATAAAACCGGTTAAAAATAAAATACAATATAAAAACAACGATACAAAGTCAATAAAACCTACAGGAGGTTGAGGACGCCAGCCTTCTGTAGGAAGCCATACACGTCATGTCCCGGGGAGAGTGCCTTCTCCCCCAGCATCAGGGAGAGAGAGAGAGAGAGAGAGAGAGAGAGAGAAGCTCCCATCTCCGCCCCGACACCGGGGGAGGTATCGCTCTCGCAGGTCCCCCAGACTGGGGCACTCGACCAGCAAGTGCCGAACGGTCAGGGGGACCAGTAGGGTTTCCTGTTTTCGGGATTTTATGGCATCCCGGGATTCCGGGAAAAATCCAGACTTTTCCCGGGATCCCGGGATTTCCCGTAGCAGATAATGTGCTCTATTATAATTCGTAAGTGAACCTCAGTTGGACTTTTTTTTTTTTTTTTTTTTTTGTAACGAGCGACTCTTAGAGTATAAAAAACATTTAAGTTTTTCAAAATATTTCCAAGCATAAGACTCAGTACTGGTTGTTGCTTCTGCCTCGTCTGCCATTTTAATGGTTATGTAGAGTCAGATACGTAATTCAGTAAATCACCTGAAGAAGAAAAAAAAAACATTCTCTATAATCACTATAAGGATGATGTTCATGTCACATAATCATATCCATGATACAGACCCCATATTTGTAGTCTGTAACACGAAAACTCAATAAAGAACTCACATTCAAAGACACAGATATGACGAATAGGCGACTTATTTTTTGTTTTGTTTTGTTTTTACACTATTATTTATTTACTGGCTCAGCCACCGAAGTAGAATTATGGTTAGAACAAAGAAATTATTATGATAGCAATTAGCATGAAGCAGGCCACACCAACTCCTTTCACATTACAAAATTAACACACGTTACACAGTACACACCTTTACACAGGGATGGAACAGAATAGACTAAGCTCACTCATTGCCAGAAGTGTACGAGAACAGTACGTGTCGGGCCGACAGTCCGACACGTACTGTTCTCGTACAGCTGATTTAGCCCATCGCTGTCTCGCTCCCAAGTCCTAACCCAGGCATCTCTCTCTCTCTCTCTCTCTCTCTCTCTCTCTCTCTCTCTCTCTCTCTCTCTCTCTCTCTCATACATTTTCGTATTTTGTAGCCGACATAAGAGAAAAAAAAAAAGTATCCCGGGATTTCCCGGGATTTCCCGGGATTTCGTAAATTTCCCGGGAAGGAAAAAAAAGCCCATTTATGGCCGGGATCCCGGGAAGGAAACCCTAGGGACCAGGCAGTCATTACAGTAGGGCTGAACTCCCCGGGACATAAGGAACCCATGTGTGTATCGAGTGTGGCCCACCCTAAGGCGGGCCAGGACAGTCTCCTTCTTACGATTCCTAATGTGGGAATACGAATAGGGACGCACAGCCCTGGTCGTGACTTCCCCCATCTTTGTCGTGGGTACTATTGGGTGCGCTGCCACACACCACTGAGTGGGGAGCACACGGTGGGATACAAGTCCGTAATAGTAAGAGCGCACTGTGAGGGAGGGCGAGAAGCAGCGGCCCGCGCCATCTCATCGGCCTCCTCATTACCGCGCACAGAGACGTGGGCAGGTACTCAACAGAAGGTCACCTGATGCCCACGCCTTTTTGCTAAAACTAACCAGCTAAAAATATCTAACACAATCGGGTGGGTGTTCCTAATTGCCAACAGGGCTGCCTGAGAGTCAGAGTAGACTAAAAATATTGATAGGCAAAGTGAAGATGGTGCGAATAGCTAAAAGAATGGCAGATAGTTCTGCGGTAAAAATGTAGGCTGTGACATGTAAGGTTCGAGAACGGAAAAAGTATGGGAAGACAGCTCCAAATCAAACGCCAGCATCGGATTTGGAACCGTCAGTGTATATTAGTACAGAAGTGGCGTGACTAGCTGTGTGCGACAGGAAAATCTGTCGAGCAGACTGTTGCCGTAGAGATGCTTCCTTTGTTGAAGGTGAAGTAGCGGCAGAAATGTGTGTTTGGGAACTCCCACGGTGTGATGGGGGGCTACCTGGTAAACTGCTATAGGGAAGTATGGTAGTGAGAGGTCCCCAATGACATTCCGGGCACGGGAGCCAAAGGGGCGAGGTAGGAGAGGCTTGTATCTGTATATTGTATCAAAGTTGTTGTCTATGGCAACGGTGTAGGCAGGGTTGTTAGGTTGGCGTTGTATTCTGTACCAGTATTTAATTATGAATTCGTCTTTATGCAAGTCCAAAGGTGGCACTCCTGCGTCAATTAAAAGACGATATGGGGGATGATCTAAAAGCGCCAATTGACAGTCGGACTGCCACGTGGTGGACTGCATTAAGTGTGCGGAGGCGGGCGGTTGTTGCCAACGTGTATACTTCGCAGCCGTAGGACAGTGTCGACCCAATGAGTGCCTGGTAAAGGCTGTTAGGGCGAGCGTGTTTTTAACCACTCGTTGACTCTCCAATCACACCACGAAGAGGTGGTGCGAGGACTCTCGAGAGTTGTCGATTGTTAGGCGGCCAAAACCTCCCAATCCGAGACCACCAATACTATACCCGAGAGGTATAGTCACGCAACGGAATAATTGAAAACGCTAAGATAAATAATTACTTTAATATAAATAACTAGGTCACTCGGATATAAATCACGCCAAGGAACAAAAGTAAAATACCAAAAGGAGCCTGCCTCGGTACGAGAGACGGTACCGAAGGCAAGGGGGTTCCCACTCCACTTACAACGTTAATAACAATGCCACAACTTAAGAAAAGATAACAGGGCTAATATGTCTGCAACAATACAACAAGAAATATCCTACACCGCAGCAGACTACCGGTGTTAGCAAAACAAAACACGTAGAAATAATTATAGCCCGACACAATAGTTACAATGCAGCAACGGAAGTTAACACCACCACAAAGACACAACACAAACAAACACTAAATGCACTCCAGTGCCCAGTAGTCACACACACCAAGTTATAAGTCACGGTGCTCCCGCATGACACTGTGAAAACGAACACAAAAGCACAAAACACGCAAGCGAAGCAAACCTACACTCGCAATTAGTATTTAGACTTAACACAAGTCTCAGTGTCCAATACCGGCTCGACGTTACATTCACGTTACCTAAGCGCTACTAAACGAAACCTAAGCGCTGATCGGCCAAGCCGAGAAGCACTGAATGGCACAGACTGATATACAGTCGGACACAATCACGAGGCACTAAGCGTGCCCCGGAGTCAGTTCGGTCCACAGGCTCGCTTACAAGCAAGTTACCAGCGATGTGCAGTTCGCTACGGTGTTTCCTGAAGGGACTGCCTTAAACTCCTGAGGCAAGGCAGTAGGTAAAGGAGGTTCGGGGCTCCGATTATTTAGTCAACTGAAATGAAACCAACTACTGGGCGCTGAACGAACATTTGAAACATACGCGAAATAGTGAAGCAAGAAGCCAACGAGGGAAGGGAGGAGTTATAGCCTCTCACAGGTACTCACCTCGTTACTTTACATGCTTTTCAACAAATTATCCCTAACAAGGCGTAGGAGTATTGTGCGGTCAGCGCCCCATGAAGTGCGTGACATAACACGGAAGAGATCGAGGGATCTCATGCACTTTGTTTTTAAAAAAACAGTCTTTTAAGTGTGGAAGCCATGTGAGGCGCCTGTCAAAGATGAGTCCCAAGAACTTCTGTTCTTCCACAATAGGGAGACGTGAGCCGCACATGATGAAGCCATGATCCTCTGCCCATCTGGATATTCTGTGGATGGCATGTTGCAGTCTTCGATCCGCGGTGGACATCCGAGACGCTGAGTACCAGATTGCCAGGTCGTCGACATAGAGGGAGGACGACACCCCCTCTGGGAGCGATGTTGTAACTCCATTTATGGCCACGGCAAAGAGGGTGACACTCAGGACGCTTCCTTGGGGAACTCCTTCCTGCTGTTCATAGAGTGGTGAGTAGGAGGTACCAACTCTGACGCGGAAGGTCCGTTCTCCTAGTAATCCCTCAATAAACGTTGGCATGCGTCCCCGAAAACCAAAGTTATGAAGCTGCTTTAAAATCCCATACCTCCATGTCGTGTCGGAGGCCTTCTCGAGGTCAAAGAATGTGCACACCATGTGTGTTGTCTTTGTGCGAAGGAGCGGCAGATAGCTGACTCGAGACGTACTTGGGCGTCTACCGTAGATCTCATCCTCCGAAACCCTGAATGGTAAGGAGACAGGTGGCCATTGCTCTCTAGATAGTGTATAAGGAGGAAGTTTACTATCTCTTCAAAGAGTTTGCAGAGGCAGGATGTTGGAGCGATGGGCCGGTAGTGTAAGGGCTGTGAACCATCCTTCCCAGGTATGCGGATGGGAAGTACAATGGCTTTGCACCATCCGCATTGTATGATGCATGTCTGCCAAACTTTGTTGTATATTTTCAGCAGCAGTGTCGTGGTGGTAGGACTAAGGTGTCTGATCATGGCATATAGGATATTATTGGGGCCCGGCGACGTGTCGTTGCATTGGGAGAGAGCTGATTGTAGTTCCCGCATGGAGAGGGGAACGTTGTATGTTTCAGTATTTGATGATGTAAAGTCTAGCTGGCGTCTCTCCTGTTCTTCCAAGTGCTGGCGTATAGCAGGAGGTCTAGAGTCCCGCTTAGACATAGCAGCGAATGCACTGGCTATGGCATCGGCGACTTCAGCGCTCCCTGCAATTATGTTGTTGGTGATGTTAAGTGCAGGTGGTGGGCTCGATGAAAACTTTCCTCCAATTTTCTGTTTCCTCTTCCACACTTGTGTCATTTGCGTCTGTGAGTTAATTGGTGATACATAGCTGGCAAACGAGGACCGTCGTGCTTCTTTTAGTGTCCGGCGTGCCTCTGCTCGGGCTTTCTTGAAGGCTTTCTTGTAGAACTCTGTCCAATGCCTCTTGTAGCGGTTGAAAGCCCGGCGTCGGCCAGCCACTGCCTGCTTGCACTCGTCCGACCACCATGGCAAAGGCCGACGCAATGCATACCCCGTTGACTGTGGGATTGTGAGTTCTCCCACCCGGTGAATGTGCGCCTTAAAAAAAGTTAACTGCATCATCAGTTGTCTCAAAGTCATCAATTGACGTCTCTGTGTGAGTCATGGTCCGAAAGAGCTCCCAGTTCGCTGGATCTAATTTCCAACGCGGTAATCGAGGTGACGGTTGGAAGGTGGAATGGGAGATGAAGATGGCGTAGTGGTCGCTGCCATGTTGATCCTCTGATATTTCCCACCTAAAATCCATGTATGAATCAGGGGAACTGAGTGAGAGGTCTGTGACTGTAGTATCGGTTTGCACACGATAGTGTAGGATGACCGGTGTTAAGTATGCAAAGGTCTAGATCTTCAATTACAGATGCCACAGTGGCTCCTCTCGGGTTGCTGGTGGTATCTTCCCATAGTGTATGGCGACTGTTGAAGTCGCCGAGTAGTAAGAAGGGTGAGGGCAGTTGGCGAACCAGTGTCAGGAGGTCTTGCTGATTGAGTGGTGTACTGGTTGGAAGATACAGGGAGCATATAGTGTAGGTAGGCGGTGGTTGAAGTGGTAGCGTGCTGGGCCCACATTCACCACGTGATGGACGACACGAGTTCGAATCCCCACGCTACCACCTCGGATTTTTCAGTCACCGCCGAGTGGCTTAAAACTACCCACATGCTGTCCTAAAGACCACCCATCAACCCGGACTCTAAAGGAAACCGTTCAAGAATCAAGAACGAGTTCCGGGGAGCAGCATGAGCCAAGAGAAGATGGCGCCACTATAAACACTTGCCTGCGCCATGACGGGCTGGGGCCGAATACCATCCAGGCCCCTCATGCAAGCCTACCGGCGCGATAGGCGAAGATGTAAAAAAAAAGAAAAGGTACGTGTTATGTGGATTTGAGCAGCAGTAGCAGCCTGCAATGGAGTGTTAAGTGAGAGCGGAGTGTCTGCTATGTTGTTAGATATGAAAAGGCACGTACAGTCGGCTAGAGAGAGTAGTGACACACTGTCCGGTAAGTTTCGTTCAGAAAGCGACATCTGGCAACCCCTCCACGAGACATGAAAATTATTACATCCTATCGAAATCGTACTGTTATGGTGATTGGTGGTCACAGGTGCACTCTACATAATTTTAAGATAGATATTTATCAAAAGTGCCCGTCGCTAACGCTTAATAAATATTTTTTCTTTAGGCTCTGTCGCTACATTTTGACACGAGCTTTTAGTTTCGTTCAAATTTAGTCAAGAGCAACTCTAAGTTGTTCATCAAAATATGATACATTTGAAAATATACTGCACTTATTAGGGGAAATTGTTATGCCTTTTAACTAAAAACAAAAAATTCCTGACAGCCGAGAAATAATTTTAGATTTTTGATGATCTGAATTGTCTTTGAGGCTTTATAGTGACGGGAATTAAGGCTGCGAGTTAAACAGACCCTCAAGCCTATTTGCTGTTTGATGTTAAGGAGCATTAGTCACTGCCTGCCTCTGTGAAGGACAGCATTGCACACGGTATTTTCAAAGTTTAATAAGAAAAAGTGTTTCAGACTGTTCGTGATGTTTTACCTCTCCATCATCATCATCATGATGTAGAAGACATTCATTATCGCATTTATAAATTGAATTCATGTAATCTGGTATATTTCTAACACTATTATAATATAATATAATATTATACACTTTTATAATTTTACGGTCACACACACACGGTACACACTGAAACGCGTCACTAACATCGCCAGTGAATGCGCCACCGTGGTATAGTTGCCAAGTACCGCTACCAGGCTAAACATTCTGAAAACCGTGACACTACTCTCTATCGTCGACTGTACCTCCCGAAGGAGCTTGTGTGGGATCAGCTGGCGAATATATGACAATGTAATTGCGCGGGGAAGGATGAGCGTATGCTCCTAACAGTGTCTCCTGTAGGCAGAGACACTGTGGCTGGGAGTCTTTGATCAGGAGCTGGAGTTTCTCCCAGCTTCCTCTAACCCCTCGGCAGTTCCACTGTATTTGTATGAAGTTTACTGTTTATTCTTCAGAGCGCCCCCGGAGTGGGACATCCCTGATTTTGCACCGAGATTTCGCTGGAGGGTTAGCCCCAGCGCCAGTGTGCTCCCTTTCAGTCCAGTGGCCGATGAGACAGACCGAGGAAGACCCAATTTTCCCCGGCCTCCCGTTCCTACCAGTAACTTACTCACCCTGCCCCCCCAATCCTCCTCAACTCCGACGAAGCGGCAGGGGAGGATGGCACGGGTGGAGCCTCCTGCACAGACTGTGCGGCGGCGGAGGACACGGGCGCCGGCAGGGCCGCACCGTGGCCTTGAGCAGCAGCGGTTACCGGCCGACGGTCAGCCGGAGCCACTGGTGCAGAGGTGGCAGCCGCAGCCGGCACCCGGGATTCTCCAAGCGACCCAGAAGCGGGCGTTGGAGAAGGCACTTTAGCAGGAGGACAGTCCTCGAGGGACTCCTCACTGCGCGTGCGCTTCTGCTGTTGGGGCTCAGTTGAGCCATCAGCAGGCGTCTGGAGGGATGAGGCGGGATTGAGGTTGTGGGATTAGCAGGCTCGTCGGTTGTTGGTCGGCGATATGCACAAAAATTAAGGGCAGCGGCGTAAGTCATTCCTGGGCTGGACATCATGTTGAGGGCAAGTTGTTTTGCCTCAGCAAAGATACCCTTTGCTGGCTGCGTATACTGAGGACTTCTCTGAATTTCAAACTTGTAGCGCTCACATTCCTTTGATGAAGCACCACAGTGGTAACATCTTACAGGGCCAGGGCAGTCGTCACCGTGGTTATCCATGCCACAGGACACACAAATTTTTGCGATGCCTTTTTTCAAGCGCCGAAAGGTCTGGGTGACGTGACCATACGCTTAGCAGTGGAAGCACCTTCTGGGGTTGGGGACATAGGGTTTGACATTTAAATTTAGCTAGGCCAGCTTGACAGGGTGTTATTTTTAATTTTTTTACGTGTACGCCTATAGCGCCGGTAGGCTTTCTTGAGGGGCCTGGATGGTAGTCGGCCCCAGCCCGTCATGGCGCAGGCAAATATTTATAGTGGCGCCATCTTCTCTTGGCAGTACTAGTCGGTTGAAGTAATAAACAGTGTTGGTGTGGGTGTGAGTATTCCGTCTACTTTTCGTTGAACTTGTCGCACTGATGTCACATCGTATATATATAGTGTTTGAGTTCATTCACCACCCTCTCTTCTGAGTAGCGGAGAAGGTCCCGTGAGAAGACAACTCCCCGAGATTGGTTCATGGTGGAATTGAGAGAACAGGACACGGATGCACCAGGAACCGAAGTTAGGGCGCGGAGCTTTGAGCTCTCTTCAGGTGACGAGATTTCGACCAACAAGCTACCGTCCCCTTGTGGCATGATCTTGGGTTCACGGCCACAACTCTTGACCAAAGAACGGTGTACTTAAAAAATATCGAGGTCATTAATCGCATCCATCAACAGACTTAATAACAATGTACTTCTGAAAAGAGACAGGTTCATATATGGCAGGCATAACTTTTATTTGGGAGACTGAGGAGCACCCAGGTTTATGTGAACTTGCTGAACTATTCCGTGGACCTTTTGATCGCACGGACTTATCTTGGGCAGACCCTCTTGGGCAGGGATTCCCAACCTGGGGTGGTACATTTGCACTTTTCAGGGGATACATTGGGTCCGAGAGAATAACCACTACTGTACAATACATGGTGTTGTAATCTGCATTCATATTGCACAATGTCGTTTTTTTCTCAATTTCCTCATTTTAGTAAGCAAAAATGTTATTTAAATTATATCAGTCTACACATACAGATTTCATTATAAAATTATATCAAAATATCATAATTTCATGTTATTTTTTTTTTATCCAAATTTTTTAGGGGTACACGGGAACCTATAAAAATGACCAAGGGGTACAGAGGAACAAAAAGGTTGGGAACCCCTGCTCTAGGGGGTAGTGACTTCCCAGAGGCACCACCGGGAGCCGTAAAAGGCTCCAGGGTGGCGATGAGAGTAGACCGTGGGGGGAGGGGGGGGGAAATCGGGGACAGGCGTACATCAGGGAGAGATGCATGCCGAGGCAGGGATAGCTTATCCATACACAGGGGGTTCGTTTCACTCCCCCACACCCCCACCCACCACGGAGCCCAACAAGGGGAAGCTGGATGTTGGGCCAGACCGCACCCAACAGCCCCAGGGGTAATGGTTTAACGGTGGCCGCGGGACCGTTGCGACCCCCCACCCGGCAGTGACCGCTTTACCCTAGCCATCGCATGGCCGTAGCCAGCACATGACCAGCCGATTGATTCAGTGGGGCCACACTGAACCGCCCGTCTTACCTCAATCCTCCTACCGAAGGAGCGTGTTACCCACCGAGGGGAACTACACCCTGCCCCGCGGTGGACTCAACTCCCAGATGAGAGGGCACGGGGAGTATACGGGACGCCACGCACGCCCAACACATGGGGAGACAATAGCCCTGCCCTAGGTGGTAAAAGGGTGGGCGCAGGCAACATCACCAATAGGCCTCCTCTGCCGGTGATGATGGGGGAGTGCTTGGTCCACGAGGCCAGCGGACATCGAGCCCTATCGAGGTAGGCAAGCCACCACGGTAGGTGGTGCTTCAAGCCCCGTCACCATGACAAGGTGACTCCCCTTCGACGGGAACGGCGTTCAGCATCACCACTTTGCTGGCCCGCACCAACAACCGGCCCACCATCGCAGTCTTCCTAGACCTCGAGAAAGCATTCGCGCTGGCCAGCCCTCACGCGATCATTGCAGCCCTCGTGATGAAGGGGATTCGAGGAAGACGGCACGCCTGGCTCCAAGACTACCTCCAACATCGCCGGGCCAGAGTAAGTTTTCAGGGCCACAGATTTTCCTACAGGGGATTCGAGAACGGGAAGCCCAAGGACGGCATCCTCAGCCCGTTCTTGTTCAGCTTACTGATGGAGGAACTGGTGGAGCTGCCCTTCCGGGAGGGCACAGACCTCCTCAGCAACGCTGATGACCTCGCCCTCGTCGTCACCGGGCGAGGAAACAAGCTCACCCGTGCCCAAGAAGCCCTGGACCTCATCAGCGACAAGTGTGAGGAACTGGGCCTCAAGATCTCGGCGGACAATTCCCGGGCCATGGCCATCAAGGACACCACGCCTGCCTGCCAGCTGCGTGTCCAGGGAGTCGGGCTGGCCTGGACAGACTCCTACAAGTACCTCGGGGTGTGACTAGACCAGCGACTGTCCTTCACGACCCAGGTCGCCTACCTGAGGGAAAGGAAACAAGCCAGGCTCAACGTGATGCGGGCCATGACGCGGCCGAGCGCCGGCACCACTTTCTCCGTCCTCCGCCTGTACTACGTGCAGGCCGTGCGCTCCCTGGTCGACTACAGTGCTCCTGTCCTCGTAGCGCTGTCTCGTCCCCAGCAGGAGCGCCTGGAGGTGTTGCAGAACAACGCTATGAGGACAATGCTGGGGGCGCCAAGGTGGTCCAGCGCCTGCGTCATGCAGAGCGAGCCTAGACTAGTGCCACTAGCCAAGAGGGTGGAGCTCGTCATGGCCTGCCAGGTGGCCAGGTTCCTGCAGCGCGACGTGGAGGGAGTGGCCCACAGGAGGCTACGGCTGGTCATGCGGTAGGGCGTCGAGTGCCTTAGTGAGAACAGGTGGCTCGTCAACACCACCTTGGCCACCCGCCTCCTCACCCCCACAGGAAACTGGATGTGGGTGGAACCTGACTGCCCCAGCCCCGCCTACACCCCCCCTCCCCCGTGGGAGCCCCCGACCCCCGGCCGTCTTCACCGCCACAGAGCTGCCCTCCAGCAAAGAGCTCCGCAACACCCTCGAACTGCGCCAGCACGCCCTCAGAGCCATCGCCCAGGTCAACGAGCCGGACAGCGCCGTCTACTTCACTGATGGGTCGGTGGATCCGGACAGCGAAAGGACCGGCGCCGCCTTCGTCACGGGTGGTCTGGAGCGGGCGTGGAGAACATCAGACCACTGCTACACCCTCCAGACGGAGCTGGTGGCCATCCTGCAACCCCTGCAACACGCCCAGCTCCGCCGGGAGGCCACTGTGGTGATCCACACGGACTCGCGGACGGCGCTGCAGACCTTGTGGGCTTTCGAGACAGATACCCAATTGCTTGAATTGGGCCATATGGCGTCGCTAAGCTGTCTTTCTAGGATAAAGGGAGGTCTTTGATTCAGTTGATGACTCCATTGTGGAGAGCTTTGTTTGTTGTTAAGATTTATTGTACAAGATACAATAACAATATATACATGTTATAAATGAATACAGCATAAATATATCGTAAAGTGCACAAAACGGGCGTCAGCCCGCTGCTGTCGGGGTTGCACCCGAAACAGTCCAGGGGGGCAGCATATGTGCCCTGCCTGGAGGTGCGTGGGGGCGGTGTCTAATGCCGCCCTCTGCTGTCACTCTCTCGTGGCCCAGTTGGGCGCGTAGCTACCGAGGTGGCGGAGCTGCGCCCAGCACCTCAAGCAGCACTTTGGTCGGGGTGTGGCGGATAAAGTGGGCGCCCTGGCTTCACCTCTCCGCAGCAAACCGCCTTCTGCAGGGGGGACACCGTTCACTGGCTCTTGTCGTAAGCGGGCTGTGGAGGGGCAGGACAGCATGTAGTGCACCAGCGGGCGCCTGGTGCGCCCCTCGCAGTGCTCGCACGTCCGCCCCACGAGGTCGTTGGCGAGCTCCTCACGCGTGCAGTAGCCCAGCCTGAGGCGCTGTAGCAGCACGCCGTCTTCTCTGGGCTGCAGCTGGGCGGGGTCTAGTGGATGGTAGGCCGTGGCTGCAGCATACCACGCCGCCTGCCTCTTCGTTTTCTCCAGACCTCGGTGTTGTTGGTGGGCTTCGCTGGCTGCCGCCAGCCTAGCCTGTGCCTTGGTCTGCAACAGGTTTGGTGACGGTGGGTGCCTGGGTTGCCCCCTTAGCCGCCTTGTCCGCCGCGTCGTTTACTCGCACTCCCACGTGGCTGGGGATCCAGTTGAGCTGGACCCGCCTGCCCTGCGCTGCGGGGCTCTGCAGGACGCCCAGGATGGCGGTGGTGAGGCCCACGTTGTCCCTCGGCTGGGTACGCTGAATGGTCTGCAGCACCGTCCGCTCCTCCTCCAAGATTTATCCCCTAGTATCACTAAGGGAAATGGGCCCTTGTCCGAAGACTGCCTGTTAAGAGGGCAAAAATGCTCCCTCCCTGCGCGGGGGAGCATGGGTGCAGGGTGCCGACAGACCGACTCTATCGGCGATCGAAATCTAGCCGACCGAGTCGATCTGTCATGTCTCTGTTGTTGTTGTTAAGAGGGAAAAGACCGCACCTCCTTGGGCGGGGGAGCACGGGCTTAGCTTAATGGCGACCCGTAGCAGGGTGCTGACACACTAACTTTATCGGCAATCGAAATCTAGCCGACCGAGTCGGTCTGTCGACGAAGACTGGCGTGTCGTCCGCTCTCCTCAAAGATTTATCCCCTAGTATCACTAGGGGTGCTGACGTAGCTCCGCGGTAGTGCACTGCGCCTTGCTGGCGGGCAGCTGTGTGGCAGTGAACACTGCGGCGGAGGGCTCCCAGGGGGCAGAAGGCCAGTAGGTGGGGTGCGGGCGGTCCGGCTCTCGCCACAGCCAGTTACCCGCGTGCCGGCTGGTGTTGGCAGCAATAGTGGTGCCGATTAGCCACCTGTTGTTGTGGAGGCAATCGACGCCCTGTGCCATGGCTAACCGGAGTCTTTCCGGCGCCACGCCCTCCACGTCGCGCTGCAGCACTCTGGCCACCCGGAAGGCCATGATGCAGTCCACCCTGCAGGTGAGGGGCACCAGTCGGGTCTCGTTCTGCATCACGCATGCGCTGGTCCACCGCGGTGCTCCCAACATGGTCCTCATGGCTTTGTTCTGCACCACCTCCAGGCGCCGCTGCTGGTGCCGGGACAGGCCTACGAGGACAGGTGCGCTGTAGTCCACCAGGGAGCGCACCGCCCGCAGGTAGTACAGCCGGAGGACGGAGAAGGTGGCGCCCGCCCACGGCCGCGTCATGGCCCTCATGACGTTGAGCCGGGCCAGCGTCCTTTCTCTCAGGTAGGTGACCTGCTGTGTGAAGGACAGCTGCTGGTCTATCCACACCCCGAGGTACTGGTAGGAGGACGTCCAGGCCAGCCCGACTCCCTGGACGCGCAGCTGTGCGGCCGGCGTGGTGTCCCTGATGGCCATGGCCCGCGACTTCCCAGGGGAGATCTTGAGCCCCAGCTCCTCGCACTTGTCGGTGATGATGTCAAGTGCCTCCTGCGCCCTGGCGAGCTTGTTGCCCCTCCCGGTGACGACGAGGGCGAGGTCGTCGGCGTAGCTCAGAAGAGTGGTGCCCTCCCGGAAGGGCAGCGCCACCAGCTGCTCCAGGAGGTTGAACAGGCACGGGCTGAGTATGCCGCCCTGGGGGGGTCCCGTTATCGAAGCCCCTGAAGGAGGATTTGAAGCCCTGAAACTTGACCCTGGCCCGTCGCTGTTGGAGGTAGTCCTGGAGCCAGGCGAGTAGGCGTCCTCGGATCCCCTTTCTCACGAGGGCGGTGAGGATGGCGTGTGGGCTGGCTAGCTCGAAGGCTTTCTCGAGGTCGAGGAAGACCGTGATGGTGGGACGGTTGTTGGCGTGGACCAGCAGGGTGATGAGGCTGTCTGCTGTGCTCTTGCCCTTAGTGAAGCCAAACACGTTGGGGTGTGGGCTTCCCATGCGCCACTGGAGGCGAGACAGCACCATCCTTTCTGCGGTTTTCCCTTTGCAGCTCAGGAGGGAGATGGGCCGGAAGCTGTTTGGCTCCTTGGGCTTGGGTATGGGCTGAATGTCAGCGTCCTTCCAGGCGGGCGGCAGGCGGCCCGCCAGCCACGACGCGTTGAGCAAGGCCAACAGCGCGGCGTCTCCCGCGGGCCCGGCGTGTGCCAGCATGGAGTAAGTCACGCCGTCCGCTCCCGCGGCCGTGTCTCTCCCTTTCATCGCCCTGGTCAGTTCCTGTGGTGTGAAGGGTTGATCCGTCACGTCAGCCACGTCACGCGCCACCCTGACCGCCGCGTCGCGCAGTGGCCGTAGACGCTGCTGGAGTTGGCGGGTGTGGGGGGGGAGCTGGTTGCTGGAGCCCCTCGTGGTGAAGGTGTCGATCAACCTTTCTGCCTCCTGGCGTGGGTGAGGATGGGCGGCTGGGCGGGGCTGCGCCGCCCCAGAGGCCCTTCTGAGGCTTCTCCACAGCTGGCCCAGGGAGGTGTGCTGGTTAAAGGTGGCGCACCATTCCAGCCATTTTGCCTCTTTGGCTTTCAAGGACACCTGTCGCGCACGCGCCACCACGTCCTGCAGGAGCCTCTGGTTGGTGGCGTTAGGGCGCTTCCTGTACAGCTTCCTGTGCACGTTGACGCGGTGGTTGTGTTCCCGCACCTCCTCGCTGTAGAACCACCAGTCGGGGCGTCGGCGGCGGCTCGAGGTGCTCCTGGGGATGGCCGCGTCTGGTGCGCTCTCTATAGCCGCCGTCAGGTCCCTCTCCTGCTGGTGTAGGTCTGTGGGCGGCTCGTAGGTGGACCACCATTCGTCGAGAGTGGCCTGAAACTTGCTCCAGTCGGCCCTCCTGACGTTCCACCGCGGGGGCGGGAGAGGGGGAATGGGCGGCGCCAGAGCGAGGGTGGTGATGGTGCCGTAGTGGTCGCTGGTGAGTGTGGGGTGCACCTGCCAGGTGGCGCAGGCCAACAGGTCACTCGACACCAGTGTGAGGTCAAGCCGCCCCCCGTGGATGTGGGTGGCCTCGCCGGTGTTGAGGAGGTGGATGTGAGGGACGTCCTCGAGGAGAACTGCCAGGTGGCGGCCCGTCGTGTTGGTGGGAGACACGGAGTGCAGCGTGGGGTGGTGGGCGTTGAAGTCTCCTGCTACGAGGAGGCTGGAGTGAGAGGCGAGGGTGAAGAGCTCCCCTACCTCCATCACGTGTCGCTGGCTCCTGTATAGGTTGTAGACAGTGAGCGAGAGGGCCCCCAGGTGGAGCTGTAACGCCAGGACCTCCACGCCGTCCCCGCAGTGCACCGGGGCGGCAATCCGGCGATGCGGTATGGAGCTCCGCACTAGCACTGCGCAGCCGTGCCCGCCTTCCTGGGTGGCCGGGAGCGCATGGTAGGTGTAGCCTGCCATGCGCCACTCAAAGTCGGCCGGCGCAAGGGTCTCTTGTAGGAGGACTATGTCGAGCTCCTCCTCGAAGACAGCCTGCAGCACCTGGTGCCTCTTGGGTCGAAGGCCCTGCACGTTCCACTGGAGCACCTTCAGCCCGGGCGCAGCGGCTTGGGCCGTGGGGGGTTCGGCTTCAATGTGCTCCTCCATCTTGGTGCTGCACATCCGCTGGGTGGGGGGAGAGCTGTGTGGCCTCCCTCGGTGTTGGTGGTGGATGGGGAAGCTGGCTGTCACTCCCCGCGATGGCTGTGGTCACCTCGTCGCGGAGCAGGGCGTCCAGCTCCTCCTCGGTAGAGGGGTTGCTCTCCGGGCGGGCCAGCATCATCTTCACCACCTGCACCACACGCTCGAGGATGGTGTTGACTATGGCGCGGGTCTCCTCGCTGAGGCCCGTGCTGTCCCCTGAGGGTGCACGGCCATTCGAGTGTTGTGGCGGGGAAGTGGGTTGCGCTGCGGGCGGGGTGATGGGTTGCTGCGCTGCGGGCGGGGCGATGGGTTGCTGGGCTGCGGGCGGGGCTTGGTGTGCTCGCTGTCGTTGGCGGCGCCTGCCATTTCCTCTCCTCTGTGGTAGAGGCTGTTGGGAGGAGGGAAGGTGTGGCGGGGGATTAGCAGGATTAGCAGGGCTGGTGGTGGGGTTTCCTCCCCTCATTGTCGGCTGCTCGCCCTCCCTAAATCCGGCCTGACCTGAGGTGGCCTCTCCAGGTGCGGGGTCCCTGGAGTCTCTGGGGGGTGGTCGGGTGACCCACGCCGGCAGATTTGGCAGTGGCGCGGGAACAAATCGGTGGTTACCATGGCGACGTGTGTGCCCGCGTGGTTCCTGTTGCAGCTGCTGGGGTCCCCGTGCCTGCGTCCTCCGGCGTCTCTCGGGGCACTGAGCGTTCCACGCGTGGTGCTTTTTGTTGCAGTTTGGGCACCTGGCGGTGGTGGCCTCTTTGGCCTTGTGGCGCCCGATGCATTCCTCTGTCGGGTGGGCCTGGCTGCACACGCCACACCTGACGGGGTACTTGCATGTTGCCTTGAGGTGGCCGAAGCGGTGGCACTTGTAGCACCTCACAGGCTCTCCTCGGTCGGGGCGCAGGAAGTAGCGGCCCCAGCTGCCCAGGTCGAGCTTGGGCGGCGGTGGTCCCTCGTACACCAGTAGCACCTGCCTGGTGGGGATATTAAACCTGCCCGCCCGTAGCCGCTTGGCGGAGACCACATGGGGGTGGGCCTCTATCGCCTCGAGGGGGAGGCTGACGGGGTAGCGCTCTAATACCACCCTGTGCCTCCTCTCGCTCGGGTCGAGGAGGATCACCCTGTCGCCCTCCTGAGCGAGGCGGCGCAGGAGTGCCGCCGACTCGTCGTCCTTGGGGGTGAGGATGTACTCGCCGGCTAGCGTTGGCCTCACCTCTATCTTGAGGCTGGGGTGCTCGCCCTCGAGTGCAGTCACAGCCTGGTAAGCACTGGCTGCATCTCGTAGGTTTCCCAGCTTGAATTTTGGTCGGGCGCCGCTCCGGGTCCTGGACACCGTGATCCAGCCTTCGTCGTCCTCACGCTGGTCCTCGCTCATGGCGCTCTCGTCGATGACGAGTCTACCACTATCGTCATCGTCGCTAGGAGCCTCTTCGGTGATAGGGAGCTCCCAGTCTGGGCTGCCTGGGGCCATCCTGGGGGTCGCGTACCCTGCTGAGGGCGCCTGGGGGGAGTCGAACCGCATCCTCTTCGTCATAGTACGGGCGGCAGGGGGTTCCCCTTGGCGTGGTAGGAACAAGGCACGGCGGGGTGGGAGGCCCGCGTGGCCTGGGCACGGGACGGCGGGAAGTGGAGAAGGGAAGGAAAGGGGGGGGGGGGGGGTCACTATAGGGGTGGTGGTAGAACACTGTGGGGGGAGGGAGACACGTGGCATGGGCTAAAGGACGGTGAGAAGGGGGAAGGGGCGCGGCGGCGTGGTGGGGACACAGCACTGTGGGAGGAGGGAGACCCGTGGCCTGGGCTAAGGACGGCGGGAAGGGGAAGGGGCGCGGCGGCGTGGTGGGGACACAGCACTGCGGGAGGAGGGAGGGTAAATGTCCAGAGAGTTGCCCATCTCACCGCGGTACTTCTCACCCTAACCATGGGTTAGATCTCATAATTCTATGCATTTTGAACCCCATATATATGCCTCGCAAATTGATAGAAACGCTGCTAGCGATTTTTGAAAAGTTAGTGAGTTTTTTGCGGCCGCCTCGGGGCGTCGACGCGTCGGTGCCGCCGCAAAATAGCTCGCATTCATTATCTACCTTATGAAACATCACTAGGTCTTCATTATATCTTTTCTACAAACGCTTGGTTAGCGAAAGTACGCTAGGTTAGCAATTAGCCCACGCATGTGAGACCAGGTCCACCACGCGTGGTTATTTTTTTTTTTAGAACACGCAGACCCACGAGCTATTTTCCGATGGCAGCGGCGACACCGACGCGACGGTTTAGGGAACATATTTAAACTAATCCAACCGAACTTTACGACCTAACAGCTAAGGGGGGGGCTTCGCCCCCCTCGACCCCCCTTCTAACCAGGGGGGCTGCGCCCCCCCCCCCTGGACTCCCCCCACATGTATATGCGGCTTATTTCTGCGGAGGTATTTCTCGCAACACCGGCTGCACCGCCGCCGCGCCCGTCACCAGATCAGTCAAATATGGCGCGCGTAAACAGTGGTAGCCGTAATTATTTCGTAAAACTAGAGAATTATAACAGTAGTAGGTAGAACACCATAGAATTAATCTAACCTTACCAGGCGAGTGTGGGCCAAATTATTGAGTCATCGTCAGTATCGTCGTCCAGACGCAGAGGTAGCTGACGACGCTGGTCACTCTGGGGACGATAGAGTTGCGCGGCGTAGGTGAAGAACACATGGAGTCTTTCAGCGTTCAAGTGGGACTTGACGAAGAGGTAGCGAGACAGGTACTGATAAAGAAAACGGCTCCATATACCTGGCCGCTTCACCCACTCCTTCACGTCTCTCCACAAGCGTTCAATGTTCTGGGTGTGGACTTCGCTTCGGGTAGGGTCTACAAAGTTTTCGGAGTGGTTTATTGTGTGGTGGGTGTAGCCCAAATCACTAAGTTTTCTGTACGCACTCCACTGATCACTGATAATCACGGACCCTAGTCGAATGTACTGCTGGATGAGTGGTACAAGCGTGCCTCTGTCTCGCTCCTCCGCCTAACCCAAGGAGCCCACCAGAGGCACAATGAAATGTTTCTTAGAGAAGCGCTCAATCCCCCCAAACAGCCAAACTTGAGCCAAAACACGGCCTCTGTCGTACTTCCTTTTCACAATGAGGGTCTCGTCGATCTCGACTGTTACCCCCGGGCCACCAATGCTATTTTGATTCGAAAACCAGTACTCAGTCACCTCACTACAGAATGAGCGCCAATCAACGAAAGTAGTACGTGAAAGGTGTAGGCACTCGGTCACTGTTTCGTGGTCCCAGGCCTTGCTAAGCCAGTGGTTGACGAAGAGGATCACTTTCCAGGGTGGCAGCCTCGTTTCCTGCAGGAAACTGCCCTTATAGTCCCCAATGGTGAAATTGCAATACTGCCGATTCTTAGTTTTCGGTACTACAGTGCTGCCCCTACACCTCCATTGAAGTGTGTCTTCACGTAAAATACACGCACCACCACACTTCCCACACTTCACTTCTTTCGCAAGAACTCCGTGTTCACGGAAAAACTTCAGAGCCTCTTCATCTTTACTGTAATATTTTGCAATGGCGAAGAAATAGTCTTCAGAGCACCCACCACAGAGAGACATGATCGGAAACTGATTCAAATCTTCTTTCCTTTCCCTTCACAAATGAAATAATTAGCTGTGATTGGCTAGATCAATCATCTTTTTGTTCTTATTGGATCTGCGTGGTGTTGCCAAAGCGACAGTTTTGGTATAATTCATGAGTCACGAAGTCAGTTGCCAACGCGACAGTTTTGATATGAACCATGAGTCATGAAGTCAGTTACCCGTGAAATGTCAACGCGCGCGGATGTTATGCTATCGCTCCCACGCCCGGGGCCCGCAACACCGCGGCCCGCAAAAAAAACACTAACTTTTCAAAAATCGCTAGCAGCGTTTCTATCAATTTGCGAGGCATATATATGGGGTTCAAAATGCATAGAATTATGAGATCTAACCCATGGTTAGGGTGAGAAGTACCGCGGTGAGATGGGCAACTCACCGCGGCGGCGTGGTGGGGACACAGCACTGTGGGAGGAGGGAGACACGTGGCCTGGGTTAAGGACGGCGGGAAGGGGAGGGGAAGGGGCGCGGCGGCGTGGTGGGGACAGCACTGCGGGAGGAGGGAGACACGTGGCCTGGGCTAAGGACGGCGGGAAGGGAAAGGGAACGGTAGTGTGGTGGGGACACGGCACTGCGGGAGGAAGGAGGAGGGAGACCCCCGTGGCCTGGGTCAAGGACGGCGGGGAGAGGTCACACGTGGTGGGGGCGGCGGACGGTAGGGACGCCCCACCCTTAGCACAAGGGACCGACGCGTCGTTGCTAAACGAGGTGTAGAGCGGGGGAAGCTGAGGAGGTCGAGGGCCGCCACACCCAGGGCGCCTCGATGCGCTGCCGAGCTGAACCTGTTGACCTAACCCCGTGGAGCGGAGCGGGAACCAGCGTCCGCTCTCATCAGGGTCGCGCGCGAGACTGTGTGCGTGTCGTCCGCTTCATTTGGCGGCTTCATACATTGTCGAACACTGTAGGTGAGAGTATGTACAATCATGATAATATGCGTAAGTATTTACAAGAGCGATAGTTAGATTTTTTATATATATACAAGGTTGAATGTCATGTTGATTAGGATGTGTATGTATTGGTGTTTACAGTGTAGTGACTTAATAACAGAAGGTACTGCGTAATAGATAAATGTAGAAAAGAGGAATTTAGAAGTATGTGCTGAAAGGAGAGAGAACGAGAAATAGAAAATGGTGTGTGTGTTATGGGTCACTACAACATCTCCCGCTCACATTTTTTTCAGTGCTGCAGGAGAAGGCATTTGTTGAGTTCGTGTTCCGGAATTAGGCGGGGTTCCCACTATTCCATTTTGACGGAGCCGTCGACGTTAATGATGTCAAAATGATGTCACTGAAACAGCGGCCGCCCGGCACGGATGAGATAGACTTCGTCCCTCCGTCGCGCTCCTTTCGTTGACAAACATGGCCAGCATTTTACCACACCGACTTCTTGATTGCTCTCGCTCTGCTTGCTGCTGGAAAAGAGGAGCTAGCCAGCTTAATAAACACTTGTTGATAAACATTTGTATATGAGCCTCATATAAAGTTTATTATGCATACACAGGCCTTAGGTTTATGAATTACTAATACCAGAATGCTATATGAAATGTAGTAACATATAACAGAGACACGCTAGTCCTCGTCGACAGACCGACTCGGTCAGCTAGATTTCGATCGCCGATAGAGTCGGTCTGTCGGCACCCTGCTCCGGGCCGCCATTAGGCTAAGCCCGTGCTCCCCCGCGCAGGGAGGGAGCATTTTTACCCTGTTAACGGGCCGTCTTCGGACAAGGGCCCGTTCCCCTAGTGATACTAGGGATAAATCTTTAACAACAACAACCTGATATAGAGTCAGAGACACGTCAGTCCTCGTCGACAGACCGACTCGGTCGGCTAGATTTCGATCGCCGATAGAGTAGGTCTGTCGGCACCCTGCTACGGGCCGCCATTAGGCTAAGCCCGTGCTCCCCCGCGCAGGGAGGGAGCATATTTACCCTCTTAACGGGTCGTCTTCAGACAAGGGCCCGTTCCCCTAGTGATACTAGAGATAAATCTTTAACAACAACAACCTGATATTGTCTGGAAGGCTATTGGTGTCTGGACGTGGATAGCTGGGCAGTGTGAAGTTGTGAACTCAACTGGGTAGGCGAACATACGAGCTTCAGGGTGTGTTGGAGCGGTGATGTGCGTTGTTGACACACTTCCAGTTCTCAACAAAGGATATTATTTTTATCGCCAAACGAAATAGATGTACAGTCGACGATAGAGAGTAGTGTCACGGTTTTCAGAATGTTTAGCCTGGTGGCGGTATCTGGCAACTATACCACGGTGACGCATTCACTGGCGATGTTAGTAACGCGTTTCAGTGTGTACCGTGTGTGTGTGACCGTGAAATTATAATATTGTATAATATTATATTATATTATAATATAATGTAGTTAGAAATATACCAGATTACATGACTTCAATTTAGAAATGCGATAATGAATGTCTTCTACATGATGATGATGATGGCGAGGTAAAACATCACGAACAGTCTGAAACACTTTTTCTTATTAAACTTTGAAAATACCGTGTGCAATGCTGTCCTTCACAGAGGCAGGCAGTGACTAATGCTCCTTACCATCAAACAGCAAATAGGCTTGAGGGTCTGTTTAACTCGCAGCCTTAATTCCCGTCACTATAAAGCCTCAAAGACAATTCAGATCATCAAAAATCTAAAATTATTTATCCGTGAAGATTACGTAATATCGAAGTATAAATACGTGTGTGTGTGTGTGTGTGTGTGTGTGTGTGTGTGTGTGTGTGTCGCTGACTAGCTGACCCCTTGTCGCTGATGGACATGTCTCCCGTCCCCACCCATCCTCTCACCCTCTCTCTCTCTCTCTTATTTTTTTAGGTATTAAAAATTATACGTTTCCACAGCCACTGACGTGACAGCTCAACTGCAGTGCCTGCGGACATAAGGGCTTTAATAGAATACGCTGCTCCAACCAAGGCCCGCGGTCGACGACGCCATCATGTGAACGTTTATAGCCTATTATTACGTATAATTTTTTTTATAATGAACAAGATCTCGGCTGTCAGGAATTTTTTGTTTTTGGTTTAAAGGCATAACAATCTCCCCTATAAGTGCAGTATATTTTTAAATGTATCATAGTTTGATAAACAACTTAGAGTTGCTCTTGACTAAATCTGAACGAAACTAAAAGCTCGTGTTAAAATGTAGCGAGAGCCTAAAGAAAAAAATATTTATTAAGCGTTAGCGACGGGCACTTTTGATAAATATCTATCTTAAAATTATGTAGAGTGCACCTGTGACCACCAATCACCACAACAGTACTATTTCGATAGGATATAATAATTTTCATGTCGCGTGGAGGGGTTGCCAGATGTCGCTTTCTGAACGAAACTTACTGGACAGTGTGTCACTACTCTCTATAGCCGTCTGTACATAATGCAAATGTATCTAAAGTATTATTATATTGAAGGTAAATATGGAGAATCTCTACGCGCCTCCAATATATCTCCCACGGCAATAATAACATTTCCAAGGTATCACATACTGTTGTGTAGTTATACTACTCTAGTTTTACCGGCGCATCAAACATATATGCGTTTACAAGTGATGATAAGAAATAACAGATAATATTCCTCTCCCCTTCAACAAAATTAAAACACCTGGAAGTGGGGAGGGCTATGAAGACCAGGGAAATTGTGGGGTAAAAGCAGCTATTGCAATGATGCTGTCGACCTGAAATGAAGCGTTTCTGTGCTCTACTTACGGCGAAATTATATATTTTCTAAATAAAGTCACCAATGGCCGACCAGTAGGCCAGCGCCATTTTAATGGCGACAGTGCGCCTGCTCTATAGATGCAGGTAACCCATCTTTTGCTCTAAGGGATCGAGTGTTAAAGGAAAATCGAGTATTAAATGTAAGAGATTCCGGAGTCCAAGTACTTGGTTTGAGAGGCTTTTATGTTGGTTTCTTATGTGCGACGAGTATAATAAGCGTCGCGGTCAGCTGTTTTTTGGCTTCCCCCTGCCGAGGTCGCCACTTCCCTGTATTTGAAGAGAAGAAATGGCGGACGGACGTGTTAGGTCGGAAAGTTCAGTTGTAGTAGTTTAAATATGCTCCACACCCAAAAACCCCGACTTCCCGCGGGTCTCCTAAGATCGTTTGGGGAAGGGGATTAATTCGGCTTTTTCTTTACTTTTAAGTACTTCTGCCTTCATATTATGGTTAAGGGACATGTATTTAGTTCATTAACCATAATATCGAAGCGTAATATCGTATTTTGGAGGCGCGGAGTGATTCTCCACAATTACCATACTGAAATGTATGTATATGTTATTTTGTATCTAAGTACTTCCATTTCATATTTTCATATGTAGAATATTCAACATCACTGGACGGGTCACCACCGCCGCCGTCACGGACCCAAAAGTTGACTTGGATTTATCTCCGGACGGGCCGACGGAGCTCCGCGCGCTGGCCCGTGCCCCGGTAGCCCCTGTCCCCGCCGTCGATGACGTCATTGACGGTCGACGGATCCGTGAAAATGGAATAGTGGGAACCCCGCCTTACTTGGCATTCTGAGAGCGGCAATGTCAGCGTGGAGTGACTTGATCGTGTCTTGTTGCGCCGCCAAGGTCTACTGGGTTTGATTTATAGCCTCTTCCATTCAGTCACAAAACCCGGAACCAGGTTCGGGTTAAATCCAGACCTAGGCCAGGGTTCTTGCGCGGTAAATTGAACACAAGTGCTAGCCGGATTATGAAAAATGGAGCCATGAATCCGGATATGTACCTAAACAAACATTCTTCTTATTTTGACCTATAACGCTTTGTATCGCTCCTCAGGTCGTCCTCCTCTCGGTCCTCTCTTCTGTTTATTCACACACTTTTCTTTTCAATGGTGATGTGTAGCTTAATTTTCGTAACTGCAATATACTATCCCACTTTCCTTTTCAGTTTGTTGCTTTAATCACTTATTGACATTGCTTATCCGCAGGGGCGGCTCGTCTATATGGGCTGCTGGGCTGCAGCCCTCCCTGTCTCAGCTGCCAGACAGATGAGTGATTAATTCATAGAATTCATTTTATACTGTAGTGCCAGATTTTTATAATGTGTTAAGTGAGGCCCGCAGTGGCCGTTAATTTTCTCACGCCAGAGGCCCCTTCCCCCTCCCCGGGGTTACCCCTACTCTCCGCCAGACACTCCCCATGACCCGCCGCACGGCCAGACACGCCCGCCTTCCCGCCCAAATTCTTGGCTTGGCGTCCCCCTCACCCTTGTCACCCCCTCCCCCCAGTCACGTAGTCCACAGTCCTTCTAGAAGCAACCTCCCATTCCGGCCGCGCGCAGTGCTGAGATGCCATGATGTCCCTTGTAAAATTTACTTCCCCCGTAAGTATTGAACCCAAAATAGATGTCTGCCACGAATAACCTTGAAGACCATACCATCTGAATTTCCTTGTAACACATCAGTGGACGTTGTTAATTTCTCCCCCTATCATCAATTTAAGAAATATAAGCCCTTCCGGCAATCTCTCTCCCCCCCCCCCCCGTCTCTAGCCTCTCCCGGGCCCGTATAAAACAGCCAGCAGTCCCTCACACCGCAGAGACAAGTCAGTCCTTGTCGACGGACAGACTCGGTCGGCTAGATTTCGATCGCCGATAGAATCGGTCTGTCGGCACCCTGCTACGGGCCATCATTAGGCTAAGCCCGTGCTCCCCCGCGCAGGGAGGGAGCATTTTTACCCTAGTGATACTAGAGGTAAATCTTTAACAACTCACACCGGCCTCATTCTGCCCCCATCTTCAACTCCAGATAAGCGATTCTGTGCATTGAATAACGCCCCTCCCATCCCCCAGTGAATCCAATCCCCGTTCTCCCCAGAGCAATTATTCTCCCCCTGCTATTATACTGCTTACCATCTTAGTGAAATATGGCCCTCACACGCCCTCATCCTGCCCCCCTCTTCAACTCCAGGCCCAAGCTTGCCCAGCAACGTGACTCCCGTCCACACACACACACACACACACACACATTCAAACGTCTTCTTATCCCAACTTATTGTTGTGCTGGAAGCTTCCCCCGGTGTCCATGCTCCATGGGGCTCTAGAAGGCTTCGGGAAGAGCGAGCAAGGGGGCGGGGAGCAAAGCCTCGTCCGCGCTCCGCGGGGCGCGGCCAGGCGCCAGGCGGGAAGTGTTGCCAACTCGCACATACTTTTGCTACATGTTCTTGTATGATCTAAAATATACTGTAACATTCTAGACTGTACTGTTCTGGATATATATAGGAAAAGAGGGCGAGAGGAGTCCAGTCCCAGTCATAGTAAGCTAGTGGTAAGTGAAGAGTCGGAGTGAAGTGTACTACTAAGGAAGAATATTAAACTACAGAAGCTGTGCAAAGTGTTTACATATCTCCCTCCCACGGAGTCTCCTGACGGCGACACGGAACCCAAGTAACACGTCCGGCATAACATTATATTTAAATATGTAGTCGCGTTCTCGTTACCCTTGTGAGCGTTCATAGAACCGGCAAGGGCAGGTTGTTAGGGTGTAATTGTAGTGCGGCGACGGCCTGATGAACGAGCCTCCCATAACCCACTTAGCCAGTGGGGTACCTCTTTGGCCGACTCGGTAAGGAGTGGCTCTCCCGTCACGCTGGTCGCGGGTTCAATCCCAGGCAGCCGGGGAATACCCTCTCCTTGTTGTGATTAATTACCGATTAATTACCGAAAGAGTAATAGAAAAAAGAGAATAGAAAATCTCTTTATTAAATAATGTTACCAGAAGTCCTTGTTTTTCATGGTGTAAATTTTTACCAGGCTAGCCTCGGATACAGTACAACTATTATACCATTCCTTAACACCGTAACGAAATGTCATCAAAGTAATTTCCCCTTGTAACTACATTATTTTTCTTGTTTTTATCATTGCCCCTTTCATTTAATCTATAAGGTTACGGTGGGGTGGGCCGGAAGCTGCACACGGGAAAAAAAAAAGTGCCTCACGTCCTCCATAAAGTTTCACGATACCTCAATTTATTTATTTTTTTTTTTCGTCTCACCCGGCGTGATTGAGTGTAGTCATCAGCCAAGTTTTGTCATTTTCAGTCTTATTTTCTCCCCATTGAGCAGGGGGTTTCGACCCTCATCGTGGGGGGGTGGCAGCCTATCATCGTTGCACTCAGTTACGCGGGAGTAATTATTCCAGTATAATTTGTCGATATTCTTTAAATTAAATATTAATAATTTTTGGCTCAACTTCTTAAAGAAAAGTGATAATAACCCCCGTGAGATCCCGGGGCATTACAATACAAATGAATAATATTATTATTTTCCATTCAGTATTTTTTTCATATTTTTCTATCATTTTCCAACAAAATACCAACAGATTTGATAAATTAATTAGAGTAAAACACTTTTCCGGGATTGGCGCCGCCGCGCTGGGCTGTAGCACTAGCAAGTGACGCAACTAGCAGGGCTGGGTCCAGTTCAAAGAGACTATATACGAAAAGATAGTGGTATGTAGTAACTCCTCGGGCGTGCGATAGTATCGCCATCTATTGGGGCCCACCAAAAACTTAATTTTTTAGGGGTAGCTTTACTATTTTTAAAGTACCTGCCACGGCACCCTATCCAGCCTTTGCTTGTTATTTTCATTATTGTAAAATGATTTACGAATGAGGTAAAGAAAAATATATTTGCTCTTATGTTTTATTATATATTATGTACACTATCAATTTGTTATTTTAGAAAAAATATAAGGTGTAGAAAGCATTTTCTAAGGATATATATATATATATATATATATATATATATATATATATATATATATATATATATATATATATATATATATTTATATAATGTGTGTGTGTGTGTTTGAGTGTGTGTAGCAAATATATCCAGTGCTTCACATACAAGCAAAGCATACAACATTCTACTATGATTACTACAATGCCTTTGCAACATGCTCTTAGCTGAGTAAAAATATCATACTAACTGTACAAGTGCCAGATAATGGCAAGCAGTATTGTACACTGTTTGGCAGGGCAGATAAAAGCTAAGCATTACAACTGAAACAGACAATGGCAGACACCCAAAGCTTGTTAACTGAACATGATCTGATTTATAACAGGCAAAATCTACTACGGTGTATTACATGCAATAATAACTGTATAAAAGTTGCAAGGCACATCAATATAAAAGCAAAGCATCATAAAACATGCTGACATACGTGATGGAGGATATCAAGAAGGTAACACATGAGTTGTCTTAAATGGAATGCAATAATTTGGTGGTCCTGGGAGACAGCTGGGCATGGAAGTAAAAATGGAATGTAGGACACAGTATGATCTCACAAGCTCTGACCTTGGCATCAGCCAGTGTCCTGAAGATATTAAGCTCAATAGGCACAACTGTGCAGCGGAGGCACATATCATGATGAAAGCAAATGAGACAAAAAACGGCAACTAATAGTGAAAGAAAATAACAGGAAAGTTATGCTGCAGTATGTAACATACCAAATTACAGGGCAAAGAGTGATTTGTTTTTCATGGGCTACATCAGTAAACAAGTAGCATTTATTGCAGGAACAGTAAAACAATATGTTTTTTAGCACACATTAAAGTTGGATGTAATAAAATCATTTGAAATGAAACTCCTTGAACTAGCCAATTCAACAAACCACACTGTCCCCCCCAAAAAATAAGCATTATTTTTCACAAGGTTTACAAGGCATTAGTCAAGAGTATCAAATGCCATTATATTTTGTAAAAAAAAAAAAAAAAAAAAAAAAAAAATTATATATATATATATATATATATATATATATATATATATATATATATATATATATATATATATATATATATATACAGGGTGTTTCATAATTCGTTCACCAAATTTTGAGGGTCACTTCTATAGTAAAAACTAAACATTTTTTATTCTGTAGAGTATTCTCAGATAATGTTTCCTTCTGGTAATAGACGATTATTACGGAATGTAGCGGCTGTATTAGCAACACTGTACCAAATTTTGAGGGTCACTTCTATAAAAAACTAAACATTTTTTATTCTGTAGAGTATTCTCAGATAATGTTTCCTTCTGGTAATAGACGATTATTACGGAATGTAGCGGCTGTATTAGCAACACTGTAAGAGGGAGGGAGGAAGGGAAGACGGGCGACGGTTCTTGAGCACGGTTCGAAGCTTCAACCCACCCTCCTCCCTGGTGATGGCATCCTGGTATTTGGCTGTTGGGCTTTCATTATACACCTAGATGACTACATCGTGTTGTGAAACAACAAAAAACTTTGACATGGAATAGGGGTTTTCATACATAAGTCAAGATTAGTGACATGTAGGAATTACTGATGTATTTCATACATAGCAGTGACATATGGCCTTCGCTGTTGCGGTGCCTTACATAAATCACTCACTCATACGTAGCTCAGTGCTATGCTTTTCAACAGCTGTGTTACCTCGATTTTCTCGATTTTCTCGGTAACGAGGTGTTGGATCTCTATTATACTTTGCCACAGCATATTTCACACCAAGTGCTAATTTTTGACTGCACAGTGCATTACCAGAAGTGTATGAGTAAGCTACATACTCTTGACATTTGAGAGAAATTTCCGATATTCGGAGAAGGCATTCGGACAGTTCCTACTACGTCACACCCTAAACCCACCCACCTCTCTCCCCCTGTATGATCCTTCCTCTCTAACACTCGTTATCCCCTTCCTCCCCAACCCTCCCCCCAATCTCTCTCTCTCTCTCTCTCTCTCTCTCTCATGGAATTCAATTAATTTCAATCTTGCACCAACCAACGAGAGGTATATGGCACTCCCACTGGTGCATGCATTATCCATAAGACAATGAAGCGTGCGTATATTGGCTTTCTTTGCCGTCATCTGACTGAGCAATATACTTTCATGAATTAATTTCCATTTTTCCTTCATCTTCGTTAAATAACGATAACAAATATAGCCTCCACCCTAAAATAGGATTAGAAATGGGCGCCATAATAGTAGTAGGATGATGAGTTCGAGAGGTCTTGTTGTTATAATATTAATAATAATAATAATTACTACTACTACTACTAAATATCATTATTATTATTATTATTATTATTATTATTATTATTATTATTATTATTACTATTATTAGCATTAATAATTTTTACAATACTATTACTACTGTTATCAATATTATTAGTAGTATAATCTTTATTAGTATTGCTGTTGATAACATCATCTATTTATAAATCATGTATAGGATGGAAATGGAAATTAGTCCACGGGCTAAATTTTGGGAAAGAAAACTGCATGTTATAAGAAAGTCCTTTTTAATCTACGTCACTTTCCAAGAACAAGTCTTCCTCATCATCGCTGTCGAAGTTTATGATGACGGGATCAATGCTGTGGTGGATGTTGTCTGTGGCCCAATACTCCTCCTCAAAACCTTGTGATCGGCGAACCGCACCTGCCCACACCTCTGCCGTTACACCCAGTTTTGCCTCCTCCAACCTGGCCTGCAAGCCTGCCCGAGTGAAGTGTTGTAAAGACGAGCGCACGTGTCTTTTCATGTGCCCCCACACCTGTTCAATGGCATTCAGTTCTGGATGGGCTGGTGGTAAGCGGACGACCTCATGACCCCGCATTCGGATGGTGTTGTCTACGATGTACTGTGGTTGTGGACGGTTCCGCTTGCATATGAGCAGGAGCTCAGGCCGTGTTGCATATGGCGGGAAGGGCAGCCTGTGTTTCTCCAACCATGTAATGAGGTCAGCTTTCCTGGTGGCAGTGGTAGGGCAACGACTCTCCTCCGTCTGCTGGCTGTGATATGGCGCATTGTCTAACACCAGCACAGATGGTTCAATCAGCGATGGCAGAACCTGTGATGTCAGCCAGCGAAGGAAGAGCTCCCCGTTAACCTCGCCGTGGTAGTCACCGCTGGCTGTCTTGGTGTGGTAGCAGAGGAACGAACCCTCCACGAAACCATCAGCGGTGCCAGCTGCAACTACCACAAAGCGGTCCCCTTCTCCGGGGGGCACCTGACGGCTGTACATGGTGCTTGTGGCAGGCTGCGTCGTGTCCACCCACTCCATGCTGTGGTGCATCCTGGTGGTGAACCATGTCTCGTCAAGGTACACCACCTGCATCCCTCTCTCCGGTGTTGTTTGAGTGTCCTGAGAGCATTGATCCGCCGGCATACAACGTCCAGGGACTCCTTCCTCACATACATAGTCCGCTTTGATGTCCTATAGCGGAATCCCATAACGTGTAGGAGTCGCCAAACCGATGTATCCGGGGTTCCCTCCTTGATGATGCCCGCGATCATCAGCTCCTCCGTCAAGGAAGCAATTGTCACGACTTCTTTGGCGGCGAACTTTGCATGAACTTTGCGACGAATGGCCGCTACGGCAAAACTGTCGAATACGGCCGGAGCTCTGGGAGATGTTGCAGGCGGTGTTGGTGGTAGCAGGTTCCCGGGTGGTAGTGCCTCGACCGTCTCTGCCTCCGAGTTGGTGATGTGCTGCCGCTTTACCACCATCCTCACCGCGCGGACGCTCATGCCGACCGCATAGGCAACCCTGTCATACGGCCTGCTTGGTGATAGGACAGTATTGCAACATTAGTGATATGTCTTTAACCTTTGCTGCAGTATTATCAGGGATGGAGACAGAATTCACTTCAATAAATTACCACTTTAACAACAAAACTTTGGTTTGTTTAGATAGGTAATGAGTGTCTATTGATATGGAACCCATCACTTATCAAATTAGTGTTGGGAATGAATGGGTTGCAGTAATACAGCTATAAACGACACGCACCTGTGCAAACTGAAACTCAGCCGATTATCTCTCTGTTCCTTGGTAAACAGGGATAAAAGCCGCATGACCATGCGATTCCTGCAGCCACGGGGACAATGACGTAACTTATACGCCATACTTGGAGCCAACGTCCTGTAGGTTGCGGGTATTACTGTAGAATGCAGTCACAAACCCGTTTTATCGAACCATGTCACCTCGCAACACCTCAAACTGCTCAGCTTCATTCAGTCATTTGTTTGCCAACATTCTCGTTCGTTATCAACCTTCACGTCATCATAACCAAGGCTTTATTTCCACATTATTTCACTCTAAATAAATGACAAGTCTATGTTGGTATACCACATTTTTATATACTTCAGGAAAACAACGTGCACCGTGGGTTATGAATCCATGAGAGAGAGAGAGAGAGAGAGAGAGAGAGAGAGAGAGAGAGAGAGAGATTGGGGGGAGGGTTGGGGAGGAAGGGGATAACGAGTGTTAGAGAGGAAGGATCATACAGGGGGAGAGAGGTGGGTGGGTCTAGGGTGTGACGTAGTAGGAACTGTCCGAATGCCTTCTCCGAATATCGGAAATTTCTCTCAAAATTAATGTCAAAAGTATGTAGCTTACTCATACACTTCTGGTAATGCACTGTGCAGTCAAAAATTAGCACTTGGTGTGAAATATGCTGTGGCAAAGTATAATAGAGATCCAACACCTCGTTACCGAGAAAATCGAGAAAATCGAGGTAACACAGCTGTTGAAAAGCATAGTACGTGTTATTAAACATAAGTGCGTGGATCATTAGATCGCCTCATGTAAGGAATAATAGGTATATTTCGTGTTTAAGTTTATTTTCTCCGTTATTATTTATAAGGGACCAAGGAAATGTTTCCGGAAGTTCAAAATTTAATATTTATTTAGCGTCCAGTATCCACGTAAGTAACATGTGTGTGCTTTATGTAGATAATGTTTATCTAACTAATACATGGTAACCCACAACATACATTATACATATTATAAATAATAAATGAGAATAAAAACTGTAGCTATGGCAGGAACTAAACCGATCATAACTCTTACAACAAATGCTCGAAGTGGTTGCCCCGCTGCTCCATACAGAGGTTACATCGGCGGACCATGGATTGCTGTACACGTGCAAATACACCTGGCATATTGCGAATGTCATTACATGCATCCTGGATACGAGCGAGTAAATCCTCCTCTCTATCAATTGGTGTTGCATACACTTGGGATTTCAGGTGACCCCACAGGAAGAAATCTAAGGGATTTAAATCTGGTGACCGTGCTGGCCACGCTATGGTACCGCCATGTGCAATAACTTTACCATGAAATGTACGAGCTAAAAAATCGCGTACATTATGTGTATTATGAGCGGGGGCTCCATCGTGCATAAACCACGCTCTTCTACGTGTGGCTAATGATATATCTTCCAGGTAGCCAGGTAAAGTGTTTTGTAAAAACTCAAGATACGTTTGGCCATTCAGGCGCATGGGAAGTACATGAGGGCCCAACAGACTATCATCACCAAGTATGCCACACCATACATTGATTGAAAACCTCTGCTGATGTCCTCTGTTCCACGTGGTATGTGGATTCTCGTCATCCCAGTAGTGCATATTATGAGTATTGAACATGCCTGTTCTGGTAAATGAGGCTTCATCTGTGAACAATACAGAATTGCAAAAGTTGTAATTATGTGCTATTTTATTTAAGAACCACTGGCTAAATTCTAATCGCCTTGGATAGTCACCAGGACACAATGCCTGTACCCTCTGAATATGGTACGGGTACAATAACTGCTCATGCAGCGTTCTCCACACCGATGATGAACTAACCCCTACGTCATGCGCAACTGCCCGAACGCTAGTTCTGTGATTGTCAGCAACAGCGTTCAACACTTCCTCTTCAGTGTCTGGTGTGCGAACCCTCCGAGGTCTACCTGCATCGGGTCTGGTTGTGCGTAGATTGCCAGTCTCTCTCAGTCGTCTGTGTATGTTGGCGAATGTCTGATGATACGGTTGACGTCGTAATGGATATTTTGCTCCATACAACCGCTCTGCTTCTCTGCCGCACCCTCGTGCTTTACCATAACACATCAGCATATCAACTTGTTCTGCGAAGGTGTACGATGCCATCATTTAAACCTGTGTAGGAAAAGTATGTGAACATCATTAATAATGCATGAAGCACATACCATACTGTGGTCGTAACACTACCCCATAACAATGCCTATCGCTGGTACTTATCACATGATAAAAGGAAACTTCTTAAGCATATGTAATCTCTTTCAAAATCTGACTTGTATGCGTATTACACATGTTACAGTAAACAACTATACGTATGTACGTATAGTTGGCATCGGTGAACCAGCAGAATTTATCAAGTGCTATTCTTACAATATTTGTGCCAGTAATAATGTGGAGAATAGTAACTGTACATAACGACGATTTTCAATGGAGAAACAAACCCACAGTATGCGATGGATTCATTGTGTCCTATGCAGTGTCGGTGCTGTCTTGGTACAATAAGAAAGGACTGCTAACGAAACGTTCTATCATAAAATAATTATCACTCGTCACTTACTGTGGAATTTTTTTCTACACTGACACTGTAATGTTAATGTACATACCTGCTAGAGAGTGAGAGGGCGACCGGACCTGTGAATGAGCACTCTGACCACCACAACGGCAACTACAGCTCGGATTCGAGTGGCGTTCTAAGTGTCGAACAACGAACAAACCTTGATACCTGAAACGAGCTGATGGGTCGAACATTCTGTCGCAGGCTACGTCCTCGCAGTGTTACCAACTACATAAATATGATATCTGCTATTTCAGCGCTTAGCCGCTAGAGGCAGCTCATTTGAAAAAAAAAATGAATACATTACCACTGACAAAGTATCTGTGTTATGTATCACATCAGTAATAAGTCTGGGTGTCCATGGAATCTGTCCACACGCAGCTAAAACGTCTGATATTCTTAATAATGTCGATAAAGACAATGTGTAGCAACTTTTCGCTACGGTCGTATTATCTCCTAAATAACGCAATTTTAGACAATATATAGTATATGATAAAAATAGCTTAGTTTTCACCATAGAAGTGACCCTGAAAGTTTGGTGAACGAATTATGAAACACCCTGTATATATATATATATATATATATATATATATATATATATATATATATATATATATATATATATATATATATATATATATGATAATATCATATAAAGCAGAAAAAATCATAACATGCTATAGTACAAACAATATTACTCCTGGACGCCACATCAGTGATGCCAGACATGTGACATGTGACAAGTCACTGTAGCACATATTAGGTAAGGCAGACACCAAAAGCTTGTTACCTGAACAAGATAAATTATAACAGGCAAAATCCACAATAAAGCATTGCATACTGTTTGGCAGGGCAGAGAACAAAAGTTTCCAAGCATTACACCTGAAATAAAAAATGGCAGACATCCAAAGCGTGTGAGCTGAACAAGATCTGATTTATCACAGGCAAAACCAGCAATGGTGCGTTACATGCAATATCTGGCAGGGCAGATAAATAATTCCTTGCAGTACAAATGAAAAGAAAGTGGCAGACACCCAAAGCTTGTTAACTGAACAAGATTTGATTTATAACAGGCAAAACCAACAATGGTGCATTATTTGCAATATTTGGCAAAGTATATGGAAAAAATTTCTTGGCATAACAAAAGCAATACCAAATAATGGCAAATATCCAAAGAGTGGTGGCATTGTGATAATTTCTTACAGCAAAATACCATCAAAATCAATTAATCAATTTATTATACCAATTAATACCAAAAACATTTGTTCAACATGCTGCAAGAAATTAGAGAGCAGACCTCACATGCAGGATAGATTTTCAGCTTCAGAGATAGCCAAAGCAGGCAATATATTATTATTATGTTGCAATAGACAATGAGAGAGCATTGATGCATTAAGTTGGAAAAAACATCACTTGAAGAAAACATAAGGCACAAAAACCCATCCCCAGCTGGCGTACATGCACACTATTCTGTTACAATCATGCACATTATCAATCCTGAAGAATGAAATATTATACTGTAAAAGAAACTTATAAATATCATGAGTAAATTTATATCCCTAATTATTATTATTACTAATGCTGCAATTTAATTAATTTCCTATTTTTTTTTTTCTTTTGGGATGGGTCTTCTCCCTATTCCTCCATTTTAGTTTGTAGTATATCCTTAATTTTATGTAGATGAGGTGAATGTTTTCAGTTAGCTGGGTGGAACAAAGGTGCAGAGGACTTAGAAATTCATGATTATTTAATTTAAACAAGAGCATTTGGGAGACTCCATTGCCCAACATTGCCTACTCCAGTGTTGCCTGGAGAATGGCTTCAACTTCATGAAAGTGTTTGAAAACACTATCACTGGGCACAGATAGTCCCCCAAATGGAATATCTGGATTGTTAGAAAAGGCTTTAAAATAACAAAATAAATTTATGTTGTCAAGTTGTTGTTTAACATCCAACAGATGCTCCCTGCAGAGTTGACAATTTTGTTTTTTAAAAAAAAAAGTTACAAGTCCAGCCAACTACATAAAACAAAGGATTGACCTCAGCATGTGGCATGATTGCTACTGACTTCTCATTGTCCGAGTCAGTATCTGAAGGGGGCAAATCTGCTGGAGTAGGTAGGAAGACGCCTACCGAACGGGCGCAAGCCACTCCCGGTGAGGTATATATGGGAGGTGAGAAGGGAGCTGAAGCCCTCCAAAGACCCTTCCCATGTCCTCACTAACCGTTTCCCTATAGTCTCACCAACACCGGAGAGTAGTTCAGCATGCTCTCTAAAGACAGATCCTCTCTTTATCCACACCACACTACATTCACACAACATATACACCTTTTCCCAAAATTAAAATTTCAAAATGGCGCACATACACCAAGCCTCGGAGTCCCTGCCTGGGGACCACAAATTCCCCAGGAGGACTTCCCTTCTGGCTGCCGACCCGAGAGGTGTCTTGATAACTCCTCGAACCTCTTTCTTCTCAATTTCTGCAACATTCGCGGTCTTCGCTCTAATTTTCATTCTGTGGAACATCATCTCTCCTCCTCTAAACCTCACCTTCTCTTCCTTACCGAAACACAGGTTTCTGAGGCTACTGACAGCAATCTCTACTCTGTTCCCTCCTACTATCTCTATCCTAAATTTCAATCCAAAGCTGGATGTTGCGCCTACGTGCGCAACGACATCACTTGCTCTCGTGCCCACGACCTTGACTCTTCTGAATTTTCCACCATCTGGTTAAGACTTCACTGTCATTCTATTACTAAATACATCTGTGCTGTTTATCTCTCACCTAACTCTACCAACTATGTAAAATTCTTTGACTATTTGAATTCTAAAGTGGAGCACATCTTGACCCACTCTCCCTTCGCTGAAATTTCCATCCTAGGAGATTTCAATGTTCACCACCAGCTTTGGCTTTCATCCTCTTTAAATGACCATCCTGGTGAACAAGCCTACAACTTTGCTATCCTCAACGACCTAGAGCAGTTGGTCCAGCACCCTACACGTATTCCCGACCGTCTTGGAGATCGGCCCAACATTCTAGACCTCTTCCTTACCTCAAACCCTTCTGCTTATTCTGTCAAACTGTTCTCTCCGTTGGGCTCCTCCGATCACAATCTTATATCTGCATCCTGTCCTATCGCTCCTGTACACCCTCTGGACCCACCGAGGAGGCGATGCTTCTGGCATTTTGCTTCAGCTCGGTGGGACGACCTGAGGATGTACTTTTCCGATTTCCCGTGGAATGATTATTGCTTCCAGGATAGAGACCCCTCTGTGTGTGCTCAGCGCATCACAGAGGTGATTGTCTCTGGAATGGAGGCATACAGTCCTCGTTCTTTCTCTACTTCTCACGCTAAAAAGCCTTGGTTTAATCACGCTTGTTCTCGTGCTGTCAATGATAGAGAGGTAGCTCACAAAAGGTACCAGAGCCTTCAAACTAATGCTAATTATGAACTTTACATTTCTGCCCGAAATCGTGCCAAATCTATTCTCCGACTAACCAAAAATTCTTTCATTAATAGAAAATGTCAAAACCTTGCTTTCTCTAACTCTTCCCGTGACTTCTAGCATCTAGCCAAAAACATCTCCTCCAACTTCACTTCTTCATCTTTCCTGACGGCAACACTGCCGTCTCATCTATCTCTAAGGCTGAACTCTTCTCTCAAACTTTTTCTAAAAACTCCACTCTGGACGATTCTGGGGATATTCCTCCTACTCATCCCCCCTCTGACTCCTTTATGCCTGTTATAAAGATTCTTCAAAATTATGTTTTCTATGCCCTCTCTGGCCTCAATCCTCAGAAGGCTTATGGACCTGATGGAGTGCCTCCTATTGTCCTTAAAAACTGTGCCTCCGTGCTGTCACCCTGCCTGGTCAAACTCTTTCGCCTCTGCCTGTCAACATCTACCTTTCCTTCTTGCTGGAAGTATGCCTTCATACAGCCTGTACCTAAGAAGGGTGACCGCTCCAATCCCTCAAACTACCGTCCTATTGCTTTACTTTCTTGTCTATCTAAAGCTTTTGAATCAATCCTTAACCGGAAGATTCAAAAGCACCTTTCCACTTCTGACCTATCTGATCGCCAGTATGGGTTCCGCAAGGGGCGTTCTACTGGTGATCTCCTAGCCTTCTTAACTGACTCTTGGTCATCCTCTCTTAGCCGTTTCGGTGAAACTTTTACTATTGCGCTGGACATATCAAAAGCTTTTGATAGGGTCTGGCACAAATCTTTGCTTTCTAAACTACCCTCCTACGGTTTTCTCCAGTTTCCTTTCTGACCGTTCTATTTCTGCCGTGGTAGACGGTCACTGTTCTTCCCCTAAATCTATTAACAGTGGTGTCCCACAGGGTTCTGTCCTATCTCCCACTCTTTTTCTGTTGTTCATTGATGATCTTCTTTCCAAAACGAACTGTCCTATCCATTCCTACGCCGATGATTCCACTCTGCATTATTCAACTTCTTTTAATAGAAGACCCACCCTTCAGGAACTTAACGACTCAAGGCTGGAGGCTGCAGAACGCCTAGCCTCAGACCTTACTATTATTTCCGATTGGGGCAAGAAGAACCTGGTGTCCTTCAACGCCTCAAAAACACAGTTTCTCCACCTATCCACTCGACACAATCTTCCAAACAACTATCCCCTATTCTTTGACAACACCCAGCTATCACCTTCCTCAACACTAAACATCCTCGGTCTATCCTTAACTCAAAATCTCAACTGGAAACTTCGTATCTCATCTCTTACTAAATCAGCTTCCTCGAGGCTGGGCGTTCTGTACCGTCTCCGCCAGTTCTTCTCCCCTGCACAGTTGCTGTCCATATACAGGGGCCTTGTCCGCCCTCGTATGGAGTATGCATCTCATGTGTGGGGGAGCTCCACTCACACAGCTCTTCTGGACAGAGTGGAGGCTAAGGCTCTTCGTCTCATCAGTTCTCCTCCTCATACTGATAGTCTTCTACCTCTTAAATTCCGCCGCAATGTTGCCTCTCTTTCTATCTTCTATCGATATTTCCACGCTGACTGCTCTTCTGAACTTGCTAACTGCATGCCTCCCCCCCCTCCCGCGGCCCCGCTGCACTCGACTTTCTACTCATGCTCATCCCTATACTGTCCAAACCCCTTATGCAAGAGTTAACCAGCATCTTCACTCTTTCATCCCTCACGCTGGTAAACTCTGGAACAATCTTCCTTCATCTGTATTTCCTCCTGCCTACGACTTGAACTCTTTCAAGAGGAGGGTATCAGGACACCTCTCCTCCCGAAACTGACCTATCTTTCGGCCACCTCTTTGGATTCTATTAGGAGCAGCGAGTAGCGGGCTTTTTTTTATTAATGTTTACTTTTTTGTGCCCTAGAACTGTCTCCTTTGCTGTAAAAAAAAAAAAAAAAAAAAAAAAGTTTGAGGTTACGCCAAGGAAGTAGTATGACTCATCCGCCTCACAGTTACTTGTCTGGGGAACTTGTGAATAATGATTGGTCATTACTGACTTGAGGCCCTTCATAAAGTTGTAGGCAGTGGGATGGTCACAGTTCCCAAATCTAACCCTCAGTCTAGCAAACAGATTTTCAAGACAGTCCTGATTTAATCGCCGAGTGAGGAGGTGCTTTACTTGATAACTCTGCAGATCTTGCCACAGAGCATCAAGTGCTGTCAAGTTGATGAGCCAGCCATTTACACAGTGAATGCGTACATGAGGTGGAGCACAGACCTTTAATGACAACAAGTAATCTTTAGTCTCTTTTATGATTTTCAGATGACATGAATTTGAAGTAATGGCAGCAAGGGCATCTTTATAATTATAATGGATGAACTATTGAAACAATCAAACAAAATGTCCACCTTATCTTTGAATTCTGCAGTATAGATGGCTTTCTGTGGTAGCATTCCTGATGTTGATTGAAGGAAAATTCCTGCCGCCACAGTATGACTCATCACTTGGGCAGCAAGATTGACGCGCATTTTTGAAAAGCCTTCACAACACATATGTTTACTGCTCAATTTAGGAGCAAGTCTAATACTTTGTTGCTGATCTTTTTCAAAAAACTTTTATGTGATCCCATGAAATTTTATTTTCTCCAATTTTAATATCATATTTGAAAAGTGTGTTCCTCAGGCTTTTCAAAAGATGTGGAGAATAAAAAAAAAGCGAACCTTCTCACCATCGACTGTAAAGGAAGGATTTTCAGTAGTCATGCCAAGAGTCTGGAACAAGGAACGATGCACTCCCTCTTGATCACAAACTGTAAACATAACTCTGTGTCCCGTGTACTTGACTTTTTGTATTACTGTTTCATACAGTTCCCTGATTTTACAAGTTTTAATCCCTCCCGAATAAAAGAAACATCCTAAAACAAGTTTCCATTTTTTCAATAAGCCCTTAACCATGAACACGAGTGCATGATTTGCTGGTTTCAAACTCTTCCCATGCTCCCCGAAATCCTCCCTTCCTATGATAGAATCAGAGGCTTTGTCAAAATGCAATGATTCTTTAATACTCATGGCATCAAATGCAATCCCACAAAGTGTCTCTTCTTTTGACAAAGCCTGTGCTCTTTTCTTCAGGGCTGTCAGTCTGTTTGCTCCAGCCAACATTTAGTGAAATACCTCTGAGCCATGAGTGAAGTGTTGAAACTGAAGGCAAGTGAAGTACTGTGCTGAGAAATCGATAAGCTTTAGGGCTTTAATAGTATAAGGCCAGAGCAAACCTCCTCTCTTGTACCCCATATCTCCTACCAGGTTTAGATCTTGCAGCATGTTGAACCTGTCCTTTGAAAAAATCCACCACTTTTGGATCTAGGAAATTACTGGCTTTGGCCAAAAACTGCCCTGGAGTGGTAATGGCCTGAGCTTTGAGCTGCCTCACCTGCCGGCGCAGACGGCAGACCGTCTTCTGCAACAATTGCAGTTTTGATGTCTCTGAAAATGCATACACCAATATTAAAAGTTAATTTACACAGTGATCTTCTCACAATTCTAAATAATAAAATATGTGAATGTTAATGCATTATTATTGCTATTAGGACAGTGAATCCAGGCAATGACATTTTGTCTTCACGCCAGCTTAGACTGGAAAGGCTTCAGTTAGATTACCTGACAAGAGTAGTATTTCCAGGAGATGGGGGGAGAGGGTACAACTGGAGACTTGACAGAAATAATGTCAAGATCTACAAGCACTGCTTATCCATATACATCTCTGGTGTTCAATCCCTACTGAAACATACGTCAATATGGTGCCACACTAAAAATCTAAAAATTCTCTGTTTCTGCAATGTTCATACCCAAATCCTGCCTGCTAACTAAATTTCCTTTTCACAATTATAATCCATTTAACTGGTGGTCTCCGGGATGAGCCACTTAACCCAACAAACTAATCCTTAGTACTTATTAAAACCATTTGAACATTTGCATAGATCATAATTCAATGATTATCCCGGCTCTTCCACGTGTCCAGTGTAATGTGGGTGATGTGGGATGGTTCAGCTTCATGCCTCCCAAGCATACATTAAGTTTAGAGAATAATACTGTTCCTTGTAGCTCCCATTTCCCTGATACTCACGACTATCCTTTTTTTTTTTTTTTTTTTTTTTTACAACAAAGGAGGCAGCTCAAGGGCACAAAAAAACAATAATAAAAAAAGCCCGCTAATCGCTGCTCCCATAAAAGAATCAGAAGAGGCGGCCAAAAGCAAGGTCAAATTCGGGAGGAGAGGTGTCCTGATACCCTCCTCTTGAAAGAGTTCAAGTCGTAGGCAGGAGGAAATACAGATGAAGGAAGATTGTTCCAGAGTTTACCAGCGTGAGGGATGAAAGAATGAAGATGCTGGTTAACTCTTGCATAAGGGGTTTGGACAGTATAGGGATGAGCATGAGTAGAAAGTCGTGTGCAGCGGGGCCGCGGGAGGGGGGGAGGCATGCAGTTAGCAAGTTCAGAAGAGCAGTCAGCGTGGAAATATCGATAGAAGATAGAAAGAGAGGCAACATCGCGGCGGAAAACGGGAGGCCACGATCTCTCGCCCTCAATATTGTAACCTTCCTGTAACCTCACCCAGGCGCCCGAAAACCCCGTCAGCGTCCCCAGGAGACTCACCGCTCCTTGTGGCTGGCGTCCAACGTCTGGATGGGCTACTCACGTTACTTCCGGGTCCTTGGTCCCCTGAGGTGCGACTCCCAGGCGTGTGTGCCACCCTGTGTTCCTTCCGAGAGCGACAGCGTGCGTGAAATCCAGCCTCTGGCTACCAGTGCACTTTACTGTGGAGAAAGCAAACCCCTTCCACTTCGGCGGGCTCAGAGAAACACAATCCGCCGGTTTAACGTGGTTTATTTCCTTTGTCACAGTTCCCACACTGTTCCACCGGGGTCCGGCCACTTGTTGACCGTCGAAACCCTCTAATAAAGTCCACAAACCCAAACACCGCCAATTCCAGGCACTTTCTTCAAGGGGGTCCGTGCACCGCCACGCTACGAGCCTCAGGTCCCGACCGAGGTTCAGATCCCACTGCCTGCCGGCGTCCCCCAAGGCCCTCGTGCGCGCCCCAATCACAGGCCTTCCCGCTCGGTGACGATACTTCCTGGCGGGAACCTCAGGCAGCCGTAACATCACCCCCTCCTGTGAACAGATGGAGCGTCCTCGCTCCCCAAAAACAAACAAAGTCATCCATCCAACCGGGGAGACGCCGCTCCCTCCTGGGCCTCCTTACCTCCGGCCCAAGATTACCTCCTGCAGATGCCCCGTCCAGGGGACACACCTCCTCGCCCGCGTCCTCCTCCAACACCATGGGCTCCGGTTCCCTCGGGTCCAGGTCCTCCTCATCCTCCGTCACCAGGGGCTCCTCGACCCCCAGCCCCAGGTCCGCTTCCTCCTCCTCCTCGCCGCCCGCCAGCGAAGCTTCCTCCTCCCAGGAGAAGTCCCCGGGACCGTGGTACCGCCAGAGCCGGTCCGCGTGCACCACCATGGCACGCCTGTGAGGCCCCTGGCGTATGCGGAATGTGACGTCAGAAAGGACCCGTTCCACGTCGTAGGGCCCCTCCCAGGGACTCTGGAGCTTGCGAGACAACCCTTTCTTCCTCCGAGGGTTGTGCAACCACACTTTGTCCCCCTCCTTGAAAGGTGGTGACTTGGCCCGCCGATCTTACCGGTCTTTCATCGTCTCGCCCGACACCTTCAGGTTAGCCCTCACCTGATGGTGTACTTGCTGGAGACGGTCCTGGAGGGCGATAGCGTAGGGGGTGACTGTAGTGGGCATCTCCTCGTCCGGCGGCCTGCCAGTCACCAGATCCACTGGCAGCCGGAACTCCCGTCCACACATCAGCCGCGCGGGCGTGTACCCAGTCACCTCGTGTTCGGCCGAGCGGTAAGCCATCAGTACCAAGGGGATTTTCAAGTCTCAATCCTCCTGTCCCTCCTGGCAATACTTTGCCAACTCCTGACCTAGGGTGCGGTTGTAGCGTTCCACCATGCCATCTGACTGAGGCCGTAGGGGTGTGGTACGAGTCTTTTAAATGCCCAGCAAGCTACAGCACTCCCGGAACACGGCCGACTCAAACTCCCTCCCTTGGTCGGAGTGCAACTCGTGCGGCACACCAAACCGGGCAAAGAACTCGTCCACCAACACCCCCGCCATTGTGCCCGCCTCATGGTTCGGGAGAGGGAACGCTTCCGGCCACTTAGTAAAATAGTCCATGGCCACGCACACAAAGCGATTCCCCCGAACTGTCTTAGGGAATGGGCCCACAATGTCCACTGCTACCCTCTCCATGGGTGCCTCTACCTGGTACACCTGTAAGAGAGCCACAGTCCTTCTCCCGGGGCCCATCTTGGCACAACACACGTCACAACTCCTGCACCACTCAGTCGCGTCCTTTCGCATGCCTACCCAGTACACACGCTGCTTTAACCTCCCAAGGGTCTTACGCACACCGAAGTGGTCGCTCGCACTACCACCGTGAGCCTCGCGCACCAGTTCCTTTCTCATTTTCCCAGGAACTATTGTCTGCCAGAAGGCCACACCGCCGCCACTTGTCTCCCACCGCCTCTGCAGCACCCCATCACTCAGGCGTAGCACTGCCCACTGTCGCCACAACGCCTTAGCTGCAGGGCTCAACGGTGCAACACTTTCCCAAGGCGGTTTTTCCTCGCCTTCTTCCCGCAGTGTCACTATGGGCCCAATGTCCGCGTCCTCCCGCTGGGCCTGTCCGAGGTCCTCTCCCCAACTAGCGTCACTGGCAACCGCGGCAGCCTTCACGCTCACGGGCTCCCCCTCCCGGCGGCTGCAATGCGCACAGTCACTTTCGCAGGGGCGGCGACTTAAACTGTCCGCATTGCCGTGCAGTTTCCCCGGCCGGTACTCGATGTGGTAGTCGTGCTGTTCAAGCTTGCCAATCCACCTGGCCAGCTGACCCTCCGGGTTCCTGAGGTTCTTTAACCACCTCAGCGCAGCATGGTCCGTCCTGACCTTGAACTTGGCCCCGTACAAGTACGGATGGAAGTGATCTAGAGCCTGAATCACTGCCAACAACTCCTTACGTGTGACGCAATAGTTCCTCTCTGGCGCAGAGAACTTCCGGCTGAAGTAGGAGACAACCCATTCCTGCCCATCCTTTTCCTGGGACAGAACTGCTCCCACGCCCTCAGCACTAGCGTCGCAGTCCAGAATGTACACCTTTGTGGGGTCAGGGTACGGCAACACAGGGGCATTAGCAAGGGCCTCCTTCAACTCTTCAAAAGCCCGTTGACAGTCCTCTCTCCAGTGAAAGCAGGCCCCTTTCCGAGTCAAGTGGTGGAGTGGCGCTGCGGTCTGAGCAAACCCCTTCACGAACCGCCGGTAGTACGTGCACAGTCCGATAAACCCACGAACTTCAGTCACACTACGCGGCACCGGCCACTCCTTTACTGACTCAACTTTACCCGGGTCTGTTTTCACCCCCTCACTAGTCACTATGTGCCCCAGGAACGGCACTTCCTTCCGGAAAAGACAGCACTTCTTAGGACTCGGTTTCACATTAGCCGCCCTGAGCCTGTCCTGCACTGTTTTTAACCTTTCCAGAGCCAGCTTGAACGAGTCCCCGTACACTAGTACATCGTCCAAGTACACCAGGGCGCTTTTCCAGAGCAACCCTTCCAGCACACGCTCCATCAAACGCTCAAACGTTGCCGGGGCATTCACTAGTCCGAAACTCATTACCTTGAACTGGTACAGTCCTTGCCCAGACGAGAAGGCCGTCTTCTCTCTGTCCTCCTCCGCTACCTCAACCTGGTGGTAGCCGGACTTCAGATCCAAGGTCGAGAACCACTGTGCCCCCGTGAGCCCATCCAGCGTGTCATCCACCCTCGGGAGAGGGTAAGAGTCCTTTGTCGTCACCGCGTTAAGGCCCCGATAGTCCACGCAACACCTGGTGGACCCATCCTTCTTCTTAACGAGGACGACAGCGGCACTCCATGGGCTGCACGACTTTTCAATAACCCCTTGTGCGAGCAGCTCCTCCACGGCTTTTTCCACCTCCAGCCGTCGTGCAGGCGCAATCCTCCGGGGCGGCAACTTCACAGGACGACTGTCTCCTGTGTGGATGTGGTGTTTTACCAGACTGGTCCGGCCCAGGTCATGGTCTCCCTTCGAGAACACATCCGCATACTGAGTCAGCACTTTTCCCACCTCGTTCACCTGTTCTCCGGACAGGCATACCGAGCTCCTCTGCAATAGATCCTGCAGATGAGGTGGAACCCCAGTGCTACTCTCCTGCGTGCCCTCGACCAGACCTACCGGGTCCATATTCGTCTGTACACCTTCATACCCGTCCGGAACTAGACTCTCCTTCTCCTTCCCTAGTCGGCAGCGGTGGCTGGCTTCGGGGGGTGACGCAGCATGGGCTCGGTGAGTCTCGACAGAGACAGCACACTCCACTGCGCCTCCGCCGCCTTCCCTTAGCGGCACCACGTTGCCTCCGACCGCCATGGTCATATCCCCGAAATCCAGCACCGCCCTGCTCCGCTGGAGATAGTCTAGTCCCAGCAAGTTCTCCCCGACGTCAGCCACGAAGACAGGAAGACACTCCTCCGTGCCGCCCACAGTTACCCTGGCATCCACAGGCCCCCTGAGCTGTGTGCAATGTCCCGTAATCCCACACAGCTGCTGCCTGGCCACCGGGGGCTGTCCGGTTGCCAGCATGCCGTTCTGCACGAACGTGCGCTCGGCGCCCGAGTCCACCGTCAGGTAGCAAGAATTCCCATCCACTTGCCCACCCACCTGAACGGTCCGGGCGCCCTCAGCGCGGCAACTTAGGCGGATTGGGGCTTCTTCTCCTCCGACTGGCGCTTGTCCCCCTCCGCCAGCCCGTCCCGGTTTCCCGCGGCCTCCTTACAGTCTGTGGCGGGGACCAGGGTACACTCTGAAGTCCGGTGACCCTTGCCACAGTTGTAACAGCAGGGCTTGTACTGAGTCGGCCCCGCTCCCGTGCCGCCAGCCTTTCTGCTGCTCTTGCTCCCCGGGCAGTACTTCCTGGAGTGTCCCTGCTGCCCGCACGAGAAACAGTTCCCCTTGAACTCACCTGGGGGTGGTGAAGGACTGGAGGACGACTTCCCCATGCTCCCCTTCTTCGCCTTCACCTTGTAAGGGCTATGGTTCCCGCTGGGTTTCTCCCTTGTTGTCCCGAGAAACGACTCCAGCTCCAAGCCCCTGGCCAAAGCCTCCTGAAGGTCCTTGGGGTGTGCCTGCTGCACATAAATCCTCAGTTGTTGATTATCGATAGCGTCAACAAACTGATCCCGCAGGAGGATGGTGATCAGCTCCTCACCTGCCTCTGGGTACGCACGGCGCACCAGCACCTCCAAGTCTTGCGCCAAGCGTGTCAGGGTTTCCCCCGGGCCTCTTGTCCGAGCCCGAAACCTGGTCCTGAACACCTCAGACTGGTGCTGATGCCCGTACCTCCGCTCCAGAGCAGCTGTCACCTCGCTGTAGGGAGCTCCGTTGGGCGGCCGGCAGCTGGTTCAGATCCTCGAGCGCTGCCCCCTTGAGCGCGCACACCAGCTGCAGGGCCATTTCCTCCCGACTCCACTGACGGGCGCTCGCCAGGAGTTCGAATTGTGTCTTATATGCCTCCCAAGAGACACTCCCATCGAACTCCTGTGGCCGGCGCCTCGTCCCGTCCCGGAGCCGTCGTGTCGTGGAGCTGGTGCACGAGTGGCAGGACTTTACCGAGCCTGGCGGGGAAGGAGGAGGCGATAACATGGCAGCCGGAGTGCCCAGAGGTTGAAACACGGGTGCCGCGGGCGAGTCTTGCCGGAACCAGGGGACGAAACCTGCTCCCTTCATCACTAATGTCACTTCCCCCCTCATCCCCACTGCGCTGCTCGTGTACCCTGAGCGGCATGTTTCCCTGAGGGGCGACAAAGCCTTGGCTAGCACCCATAGCCTCGTCAACATACTTCCTTAACTCACTGGCAACCCCTTCCACTTCAGCCTTAACCTCGGCCTTAGAAAACACCTCCTCAAGCACCTCTTCCTTCACCTCCTTTTTAACACGGTTACACTCCTCCGCTAGGTGTGCCCTGATCTCTTTAAATACCCGCTCGGCACTCCCCGCCACCTCCTCCCGTACACTTGCCAGGCTTTCAGTCACTTCCTTCCTCATGCCCGTCACAGCCTCCACCTGGGCACTGAGGGCGGCCAGCAGGTCCTCCAGGGTAACTTCCTTCCCTGCCATGACTTAGAACACACCACACACAGTCCGTAACAGTCCTAAGCCCGCCCGCTGGGAGGTAAACAACAGCTGATCCTCTTCCCGCCTTTCCGGTCAGCTGACTCCCCCACGCGGCGTCCACGCAGCAAGACCGGGCAAGAAAATGGCGACGCGTGCACACAGGGCGTAACCCTCCCACACGCTGCCCGTCGCTCTCACACTGTCCCAACACTCCCCGTAGCACCACACGCAACTCCAGCGGCACCCTCAGACAGACCAACAATAATCCCACTCCTGACACCACTGTAACCTTCCTGTAACCTCACCCAGGCGCCCGAAAACCCCGTCAGCGTCCCCAGGAGACTCACCGCTCCTTGTGGCTGGCGTCCAACGTCTGAATGGGCTACTCACGTTACTTCCGGGTCCTTGGTCCCCTGAGGTGCGACTCCCAGGCGTGTGTGCCACCCTGTGTTCCTTCCGAGAGCGACAGCGTGCGTGAAATCCAGCCTCTGGCTACCAGTGCACTTTACTGTGGAGAAAGCAAACCCCTTCCACTTCGGCGGGCTCAGAGAAACACAATCCGCCGGTTTAACGTGGTTTATTTCCTTTGTCACAGTTCCCACACTGTTCCACCGGGGTCCGGCCACTTGTTGACCGTCGAAACCCTCTAATAAAGTCCACAAACCCAAACACCGCCAATTCCAGGCACTTTCTTCAAGGGGGTCCGTGCACCGCCACGCTACGAGCCTCAGGTCCCGACCGAGGTTCAGATCCCACTGCCTGCCGGCGTCCCCCAAGGCCCTCGTGCGCGCCCCAATCACAGGCCTTCCCGCTCGGTGACGATACTTCCTGGCGGGAACCTCAGGCAGCCGTAACAATATTAAGATGTAATAGCCAGGAATGCCCTAATAGCCCTTTGGAGAGGAAAACAGCACAAAATAAGGGTGAGTGTATTAACACAAACAAAGACAACAAAACGACCACAAGGTAATCAAACCACTGTAGTGTGCAAAAGGGGTTGGCCTGCTGAGTCACCGGGATTGGGTGCACCGGTTGTAATCCTCTCGGCTAAAGGCCAGGGAAGTGAAGTCCATAGGCTGGAGTGCAGTGGGAGACAGCAGTGGTGACTTCGTCGGGCGGTACAGCCAGAGGAGAAGCAGCAAGGAGCCCAGACACACAGCTTTCCCAGTGAGACGAAGGACCAGCGTGAGGTTGAGAAGGCGAGGTGTGCACTTTGATAAAAGTGCGGAGGTCAGGACTCAAAGAAGCCAAGAACTGGTCCAGTACCATGAATTTCTTCAAGGAATAAAAATCTGCCGGAACCTTAGAAGCCTCCAACCAGCCCTGGAATAGACGGGTTAAGTGAACAGCAAACTGAGTATAATTTTCCCCGTCTCTAATCTTGGCAGAGCGGAAATCGAGGCGATATCCGTCTGAAGTCTTCTTGAATCCTGCCAGCAAGGACATTCTCAGCGCGTCGTAATCACTGGTAATCTCAGGAGAAAGAGAGACGTACAACTCTGCTGCTTTTGCTGTCAACAGACACCCCAAACTGACAGCACACGTATCCTGGTCGAGCTGTAACAGTTCCGCAACTCTCTCAAAGCGAGTGAGATAGGTAGCTATATCCTCTCCGTCCTGGTATGCAGGTAACTTGGGACGAGCAGCTACCTCAGGGATGGTGAGAGTGGCAGGCTTACTTTGCGCGGACAGACGCATTCGCTCAGTTTCAGCTGTAAGTCGAGCAAGTTCTAACCTTTCCTGTCGCTCCGCTTCTTCTTTCCGTTCTTGTCGCTCCGCTTCTTCTTTTTCTTTCCGATCTCGTCGCTCCGCGGCTCGTTCTTCCCGCTCGTAGGCCTGCATCTGGATGACATATTGTCCAACGTCTATTCCCGAGAAGCCTAATTCCACAGCCTGCTTCTTAAGTTCCTCGACGGAAGCCATGGTAAAGACAAATGTAACAAATGAAGAAATACCAATACCCTAAAGAAATACCAAAACAATCAGAACATAAGGAAACAACACCTCGCTACAGCCGACAAACACAACGTGGACGGCAGTAATAAGACTGTAGAAAATCTGTCAGTCTTGACACTGAAGCGATAAAAGAGATTACTCGCAGTGTACAAAAAAGTATACAAAACAGTACACAAAAACATCAACTTACAGGAAAGGACGTCTGTAAGGAACTCACTTCCGGGCCTAAGACAGTGAGTGAGCGCTCAAGGCGACTTCAAAGCTGTAATCCTTCCAAGGAACTGGAACAACAGATTAAACAATTAATCAGACATGTCCAAAGGCAAGCATCCTGGCAAGGTCGCCACATGTGAGGGAAAACGGGAGGCCACGATCTCTCGCCCTCAATATTAAGATGTAATAGCCAGGAATGCCCTAATAGCACTTTGGAGAGGAAAACAGCACAAAATAAGGGTGAGTGTATTAACACAAACAAAGACAACAAAATGACTACAAAGTAATCAAACCACTGTAGTGTGCAAAAGGGGTTGGCCTGCTGAGTCACCGGGGTTGGGTGCACCGGTTGTAATCCTCTCAGCTAAAGGCCAGGGAAGTGAAGTCCATGGGCTGACGGGCTAAGGCAGACACCAGCTCACCACCACAGAGTGCACACCTCGCCTTCTCAACCTCACGCTGGTTCTCGTCTCTCTGGGAAAGCTGCGTGTCTGGGCTCCTTGCTGCTTCTCCCCTGGCTGTACCGCCCGACGAAGTCACCACTGCTGTCTCCCACTGCACTCCAGCCTATGGAATGCACTTCCCTGGCCTTTAGCTGAGAGGATTACAACCGGTGCACCCAACCCCGGTGACTCAGCAGGCCAACCCCTTTTGCACACTACAGTGGTTTGATTACTTTGTGGTCATTTTGTTGTCTTTGTTTGTGTTAATACACTCACCCTTATTTTGTGCTGTTTTCCTCTCCGAAGTGCTATTAGGGCATTCCTGGCTATTACATCTTAATATTGAGGGCGAGAGATCGTGGCCTCCCGTTTTCCCTCACAGGAGATATGAAGTTTCCAGTTGAGATTTTGAGTTAAGGATAGATGTTTAGTGTTGAAGAAGGTGACAGCTAAGTGTTGTCGAAGAATAGGGGATAAGTGTTTGGAAGATTGTGTCGAGTTGATAGGTGGAGAAATTGAGTTTTTGAGGCATTGAAGGACGCAAGGTTCCTTCTGCCCCAATCGGAAATGATAGCAAGGTCTGAGGTTAAGCGTTCTGCAGAGTTTGAAGAATCACATTTCTTGGTTTCATAATACAAGGAAAAGCCTGAGTATGTGATTAAAGATGGGATATTAAATAGCAGGGACATTAACCTCATTTCTAGGGTGCTGCCATGTTTGGGAGTGAATGGTAAACATGATCACATCGGTAGCATGGACAAATGTTTGTTAGTGGCACTTCAAGGTTATGCTACCTCTTCAAAGATTGGTCAGTCATGGTTTAAAGTGGAACAGGATAAACAAGAGATAGGCAGGTATCTGTGGACACTACTGTTACTATCAATTGCCAGCCTACGGCAAAATTTGAACCTATGCTATCATCAGACCCGTGTTCTGATCACTCACTACCGCCATAGGAATAAAATAAACAGTTTAAATGTCATTCAAAATATCAACCTTTTTACATATATTTTCTTAAGATATGTACTGGTGTAACAGTTATTGAACTCAGTTTGTATGCAGGGATGTGAGGTACATTATTAAGCTGTAATGTTTCCAACACATTAAATGTGGTCATAACAACACTGAACAGTAAACTAGAGGATAAATTATCACTGAGCACAAGAAGTTGCTTACTATATTTTGGTGGGCTTGATGGCCGAGTCGAGTTTCCTCCAACCCCTTCAGTTTCACACCCTGCTGAGAGGCAATTTCTTAATCAAAGTGAAAAATGGATGCAAATGGTCACTAAAATTAATTAATACTTGGCGTCACAAATTTTGTCACAAAATTTAGGGAAGGACTCCCGGACTTGGCGTGAGTCACTGTTGAGGTAAATGATCTCGTGCACTCATTGGGCTATATGTACAATGTTATACTGTGTATTATTGTTACGTTAAACGATGATGATGATGATGATGTATTATTGCCTTTTTTTGTCATTTTAGCGGGCAGGACTACTAAAAGTAAGCCTATTAGCATCAACACAGCCTACTTTCTAAATCAGCATTGGTATCAGCTATATGTACAGTTATTCTTATAATTACTCTTCCTGCTGATAATGGAAATGCATGTCAGGATTAAGCATCACATACAAGGAAAGAATTGTTATATAGGGAAACGGGGAACTTTTAGGTTCATATAATAGACAAGGTTTGTTATACACTAAAAGATTGGATGCTTCAGATGTTAAAGATTTTTGGATATAACATCACCCCATTCCTCCAAATTGGTTCTTTAAAGCAAGGGTTGACTTTAGCTGATTATTTTTTGCGGCAGGTTTCATGACTTTTTTAATTTTTTTTAATGCAAAGCATCTGAAAATCAATGATTATTACGAAATACGTCTCATGAGTAGCTACTAAAACTTGACAACCTGAAAGGATGCACCATCAAAGACAAATATATTATATACAAAATAACATGGTTCTGTGATTATGAACAAAAAAAAAAAATGCTAAGACAATCAATATGAAATCATTTCAGGATACACAAATCAGCAGCTATATGAAGGAATTCTACAACTCTCACGGGATGCCTAGGTTAAATAAGTGAGTGAATTTAATTTCCTTCCTTTTGTTTGTGTAAAATGATGTGGACATATGCATGACTAATGTGATGAGTATAAATTTATATGATGGTGAAATATCATCCACAAGGTAGGATGGTCCACGCTCAAATGCTGATTCAGACTACCAATCACATTTCGTTAATAGCTGCAATTTCCTTGAACCAACCAAACATTCAGTGAGAAAGTACTGTTTTAAATGATTTTGTTGCAATGCTTTTTCATCAAAGCAGAGGAGTTATTCCCTCTCCCTCTGCTTCAGAGGAGCATGATGGTGTGCTGCTCTTGCATGATTTTGTGAAGTCATAATTACATTAATAGCACAACAATCAATAAAAACTAATAGTATTCATACCAAAATCAGCACGTGGAGCTGGTGCAGTGCAATGGGGAGCACACTGGTGCAGTGCAATGGGGAGCACACTCATCAATATCAGGCTGCAGCTCATTATTTTCATGTGTGGATTGGGGGACACTGTGCAGCTGTGTAAGGGGTTGGATACTGCCACATTCCTCTGGAGGTGGCTGATTTCTATTTAGCTCCACCCGTGGCCTCTTTCTCGGACTCTAATCTTCGGCTGCCACATTATCTTGGATATTACCGAAACCTGTGTTCGGATCTGTTGGGATGTAGTTGTGTTAGATGTGGAATAATATTCGACAGCGAAACATGGAAGGAAACGGAAGAGTATGTCCACATGGTAAAATACAGAGATGAGAATTGCCAAGTGGGTTTGTTGGTGTACCCGGGAATTAAGAGGCCAGGTGATGTTATGATCATGAAGGAAGAGTTATGGGGTATGATGTAAACTGACTTCATTAGTTAAGTTATTAGAAGAGGTATATTGAAATTCTTTGGATACTGAAAGGATGTACGTATGGGGACAACTGGGTGAGAAGTGAGAGAGATGCAGATTTTGATGATGTATAGCTAGTTACACCAATGAACACTTAGGACACACATTCACAAGGGCCACAACTTTGGCTGCTAGACGGAACAGTACTAGATTTAAAGTGCTAGGACACTGAAGGGATTAATAATAAGAAAAGCAATAATAATAAATGAGTAAGCAATAATAATAAATGAGTAAGCAATAATAATAAATGAGTGTAGCTAAATATAGCTATGATATTTTTGTTTATGTTACTATTAGTATTAGAAATTTTAAACACTAATGATATATTAATATAAATATTGATAAATCAATGAAAATTAATACATTAATTGTATTTATAATACCACTAATAATATTAACACTGCACCTAAAAGACTGAGCAAAACACTGAATCTGAAATAAAACGATAATTGAGCTGTCTCTGTCTGAAAGTTATGTGAAGCTTGCTCCATGCACCGTGATAGGAATGGCATGGATG